>NC_056746.1:1058996011-1058998511 GCF_019279795.1 Protopterus annectens | reverse complement strand
AATGAGTTCCTTCAGAAGTAGATGACAAAAGCATACCCTGAGTATACATTATAGGGAATACAATAAAATTCCATTCCCTATACTTAGGGTGCATGAATATAAAGTTACGATAACTAATAATAATAGTTAATGGGTAACGAACCATATTAGGTGTAATAGGTGAAGTACAAAATTCCTTTAGTAACCATAACATGGAGTTATTTACAATCATATTTGTATGTGTTAAGGAGGTTTTCATGAAGTGCATACTAATTAGCTCCCAATAATCTTTCCATTTTGCGACATATGACTGATCTATTAATAAAGTAATAACTTTTACAATAGAAGAGATAGTATATAAATTAAAGTCTGGAAAAGAAATACCCCCTTGAGACCAGCTATTAGTATGTTTCTTTAATGCAATCCTAGGTCTATTAGGTGCCCATAGGAAATTTAACATTAGTGTATTCAGTTTCTTGATAATTATTTTTGTAGGTGGAAGTATTATTGATTGTATTAAGTATAAAATCTTGGGGAATATTGTCATTTTAATAATTGTAAGTCTCTCCTCCATAGTAAAAAACATATTATTCCAGGTATTAAAAAGATTTTGTATATTAAGAAAACAGGTATTATAATTATTATATAGAATAGATTTAATATCTTTAGCTAGTATTATACCTAAATAAGTTATCTGACCTGAATTGGGTACATATTTAGTAAAATTACTAATGAGAATATTTTTTCGTGTATATAGAGGCAGTATTTTAGTTTTTTCTTCATTGAATATTAAACCAGAAATACTTTTAAAATTCATCATGTTATCAAATAGAGACTGCATAGAAGAATTAGATCCTGCTGATGTAATTAGAACATCATCTGCAAAAAGTCGAATTTTGGATGTTGTATTTTCATCTATTTCAAAACCCTCTATGTCAGTACTGTTTCTGATCAAATTAGCCCAAGGCTCCATTACTAAAGTGAATAATAGTGGAGAAAGTGGACATCCTTGTTTTGTACCTTTAAGAATGGGTATTTTTTGTGAAACATATGTTCCTACCTTAATATAAGCCAACGTTCCTTTGTATAAATGCTCAATTAGATTTACAAATGCATCTGAGAAGTTTGTGCACTTCATTAAGGTAAACAGATAGTCCCAACTTACTGAATCAAATGCTGAACTTATATCAAGACTAATAAGTGTTAAATCTTTTTTTTTCCTATTTGCAAAATCTATTAATGTTAAAGTTCTTCTTATATTATCAAAAGTATTTCTATTTACAATGAAGCCTGTCTGATCTATATCTATATAATGCCGGGAATGATTGTCTTCAATCTATCAGCAAAGATACTCATAAACATTTTATAATCGACATTAAGTAATGAGATGGGCCGATATGAAGAACATCTAGTTGGATCTTTATTAGGTTTTAAAATTGGCGAAATAAATGTATATTGCCAAGATGGGGGGGTTATTAACTCAGTTTGGGCCAAAATAAAAACCTTATGTATTAATGAATATGTACTTTTAGAAAGGATTTTATATATCTCTGGTATAATACCATCATTACCCGGTGCTTTGTTTGATTTAAGCTTATTTATTTGTGTAATAACCTCTGTATATGAAATACTTTTGTCCAATAGTTTAATCTGTTGTTTATTAAGCTTTTATTCATGTTTGTGGTTATAAACTCCTTTATTTTATCTTTAGGTTCCATGTTAATGTTATTATGGTTAATTTTGTGAAAGTGATTTCTAAATTCATCTAGTATTTCTGGTATACTAGAAACATTCTTCTTTTCCTTAGAGAAAAGATTTCTTTGATATGGTTTTGTTTATTCAACCTTTTTGTTTTATTTTTAAGTCTATGTAAGTATTTGGGGCTTACTGAATAAGACAAAAACTTGTATTTCTCTAAAGTTATTTTAACTTTATGAGTTAAAATTTATTTGTATTTCTCATTTAGTTTGTTTATTTCTTCAATAACTTTCTTGTCCGTAATATTTTCTTTATTATTATGTTTATAAGAGTCTAATTTACTCTGAATATCTAACAATTCCTTATCCCAAGATTTCCTTTTATTATTATACCATCTGATACTTTGTCCATATAGATATGATTTTAAGGCATCCCAAACATAAACAATGGAGACTTCAGGAGTATTATTTATGTCTAAAAAATGTTTTACTTCTGAAAGTATATATTCTTTATAGTCTTTTAGTTGAGTTAAGTATGCTGGTATCCTTTTGATCTGAACATTATGAGTATTTTTATCATGAATTCAAAAACAATTGAATTATGATCAGATATAGGACATGAAATGATTTTGGAATTAATTAAATCTGTTACCATCTGGTTAGAAATAAAGACCCTACCTATTTTTGAATAAGTTTTGTATCTGTTAGAAAAAAAGGTGTATGGTAATGATTTTGAATCTATCTGATTATTAATATCATTCAAATGATAAGAATTAGCAAAATCTTTTAAATGTTTTGCATTAGATGTAATTCTTCTTTTCCCT
>NC_056746.1:1058831011-1058986011 GCF_019279795.1 Protopterus annectens | reverse complement strand
TGAAACAAATCGCTATGCTGCACAGAGGCAGGCCGCAGCAGGCAAGGTTGATACGCGGTGGTCTCCTGTCTGCCAGGAGACATGCACACATTTCTAGGTGTCAGAATATACATGTCTATTGTACATGTTCCTGAATTGAGGCAGTACTGGGAAACGCACCATGTATACGGTTGCTTCCCAATAGCAGAGTGCATGACCAGAGATAGATTTGAAAAAATTCAGCAGTACTTCTACTGCAACGATAACAGCTTGAGCCTACCACAGGGCTCTGTGGGTCATGACAAGCTACATCACATACGGCCAATACTGGATGCAGTCCTTCATGCATGCAGGACACATTACAATGTGCATCCTGAGGTGGCTGTAGACTAAGCCATGGTTGGCTTCCGTGGACGCTTGAAATTTAGACAGTTTATGCCTGGTAAGCCTGAGAGGTATGGCATTAAGGTGTGGGTGTTGGCAGACTCGACCAATGGGTATGTACGTGAATTCCAGGTATACACTGGAAAAACGGAGCAGAATACAGAGGTTGGACTGGCACACAAAGTTGTAGTTGACTTAACTAGGGGACTGATTGGCAAGAAGCATCACATTTACTTTGATAACTTCTTTACCTTTGTTCCGCTGGCACAGCAATTGCTGAAAGATGATCTATACTGTTGTGGAACCATGCACACCAATAGGTCAGGATGGCCTCTAACATTCAACAGACAGGCCATTGGAAAAGCAGCTCGAGGCTACTACAAGCAATTTCAGAGTGGACCACTGCTGGCTACTGAATGGAAGGATAGCAAACCAGTATTCCTCCTGTCAACTAACTGTAACCCAACCTTGCCAGTCTCCAGCACATATAGGAGAAAGCATGATGGAAGAAAGGCATTGGTGCCATATCCACCAGTTGTAAACATGTACAACAGTTACATGAATGTGGTGGACTGAGCAGATCAGCTCAGGACACAGTATCCCAGTGCCAGAAAGGCCCGCAAATGGTGGCTGTACTTGTTCTTATGGGATGTGGCCATTGTCAATGCTTCCATTATATTCCGTGAAAGTATCAGCCATCAGCAACTGTCATGCTCTGGACGTGCTATTCCAGCAACACAGTTACAGTTTCGAAGGAACCTAAGCTTTCATCTACTTGCCAGTTACACAAAGAGGAAAAGATGCTCTGAGATTACTGTCCCAGAGGCTGTGAGCTGATTTGAGCATGGCTGTCACTTTCCAGTGAAATGGCATAAATCAAGATGCAAAAACTGTGCCAGCAAGGGTAAACACGCTGAGCCATCATGGGGGTGCCCGACTTGCAAGGTCAGCCTGTGTGTCAAATGCTTTGGCGAGTACCATGGCCATAAATTTCTCCCATAGTGCTGTTGTCATAGCTTTTGACATGTTGCCTTGATGTAGCTCTCCACTCAGTCTCCCTCCCTTCAGTGCATCACAGGGGGCATACCCAGCCAGCATGGATCTTGTGATCCACCAGGATCGCAGTTGGGAACTTGGAGACTCTTCAGCTCAGTCCCATTGTGCTGCTCTCCTAGGTAAGCATGGGCTTGGGTGTCCCACTGTGATGTAATGTTTCCCTCCGAGAAAGGACACATGCAAAAAGACACAGCCTGGGTCAGTCTTGGTCTTTTGACATGTTGCCTTGATGTAGCTCTCCACTCAGTCTCCCTCCCTTCAGGTGTAGTCAGTGTATGTAGGTGAGGGTAGTAAATGTACGAAGGTCAGGACAGCAATTGAGTTACTTCAGTCCCTCATCCCTTAGGTCCATTGCTGAATGGGCACATGTAAAGAGAAAAGGCAGAGGTAAGGCAGACTGCTGACACTGAAGGAGGTCATGAGACCATAGTGGTATCAGCAGTCTGAGTGGGCAGCCAGCACAGCTATGGGACACTACAGATAACCAACATCTGGAGCCCCATGCCTGTCCTTGGCATATTAGTGGAGCGGTGGTCCTTACCCTGCTTTTTCTCTTTACATGTGCCCTGGCTGTGCACCCTTGTTAGTGACCACCCATGCTTTATTTTAGATAAGGTAAGACTGTCTTCTGTCTTCGGCATTACCGCAGAAGATGTTCACCTGTTCAGAACGGATGGCATTCACCTAACTGAGGAGGGCATTGTGTTGTTCTTGACCAACCTCCACAATGGCGCGAGGAGAGCCATGCAAGATTGCTAACCTACAGCTTGTGAAAAGAATGGAAAACACCCATGACCAAGTCGGACCAATATAGTAAGTAAAACACTATTATGAAATGTGTTGTGTAAAATTCATTTTTCTGAGCTTTGCAAACTACTCTTATGGAAATTATGATTTTTTTTTCATCTTTTGGTAAATAACTTTGCAAGGGAGCATCTGAATGTGCCAAGTAATATCTCATTTTGAAGAAAGTATTGCTGGTTCCAACATGGTAAAATAATTGTTCCTGTATGTTTGACACATGTGCAGATATCAAAGTTTGTTTGGTACTTACGGTTATGGAAATTGTGATTTTCTTTTCATATTTTGCTAAATAACTTTGCAAGGGAGCATCTGAATGTGCTAAGTAATACGTCATTTTGAAAAGATTATTTATAGTTCTAACATGGTAAAAGAATTGGGCCTGTATGTTGTACACATGTGCAGACATCCGTGTTTGTTTCGGACTTAGGTTATGGAAATTATGACTTTTTTTTCATATTTTGGTAAATAACTTTGCAAGGGAGCATCTGAATGTGCTAAGTAATACCTCATTTTGAAGACAGTACTGATAGTTCTAACATGGTAAAAGAATGGTGCTTGTATGTTGTACTCATAGGCAGATATCAAAGTTTGTTTGGAATTAGGTTATGGAATTTGATTTTTTTTCATATTTTGGTAAATAACTTTGCAAGGGAGCATGTCAGTATGCCAAGTAATACCTCATTTTGAAGACAGTGTGACTCCTTACAATATGGTAAAAGAACTATGTCTGTGCACTCTACACATGTACAGATATCACAGTTTGTTTAATCTTGTACGATTGTGAAAATTATACATTTACAATACTTTTCATTATTATGCCCATATCTTTGCAAGGGAGCATGGTGATCACACAAATGATGCATCATTTTGAAGCTGACATTCAGATGCACAACTTCTCCACTGATATGTAGGCTCTGTCTGTTACAGGTGATGAGATATTATGCTTTGTTTATTTATCAATTATGAAAAATAATATATTAATCATATTTCTGTGAATATCTGAAGAAAGGAACATCACACAGTAATGATTAAGGTATCATTTTAAAGCTGGTAGTCATATTAACAAATTACATTCAACTTGTATGGGTCTGCATGGTACATTGACCAAGATATTGTGCTTTGTTTTTCCCAAAAGGTAAAAAATATGCACAATATCAGCATTCCTTGCCAAATATTTAATAATGACTTTGATATACACCATCAACATTTACACTGTCGGAAAGGTCAGTGTCTGCTGAACAACTTTCGCGTTTACATTTTTAGTCTAGCTCTTATAGTTAGAGTTATGAACATTTGTTTTCTGTATGGTTTTACAAATGAATTTTCTAAATGAGCTCAGGCTGCACTGTTGTTCCTATGGTGGAATTAGCAGGCAGCTTTTCCAGAGCTGCCCCGGAGTGAATGAGTTAAGGTCTCCTGCCTGAGAGCCGATGTCTCATTGGGACTTAAAATTTTATGGTGAAGAAATTATGTGTGTGCCTTTGAACCAGCTGCCAGATATGATGTCCTATACTTGGCTTAAAAGATGCTCTTCAGCACAGACATATCTAGCAGAATGGCTTCAGATCTTAAGGCGGTTTCTTCCAAACCCTGTATATAATTTTTTTGTAAAGGTGCACGGTTTTGTGTACGAATCCTACTTTCCTGCTCAGAGCAGCCATGGAAATTAACCTTAACCATGCTGTTAACCTTCAATTTTTTTACGTTTGTATCCTTTGCTAAGTGCAAACCAGTTCAGACATTGTTGGAGGTTACATTATTCATGTGGCTTTCAGACTGCATTTCCTTTTGCTGTAATAGTTGCATTCTCTGCCAGATGCACCAAATGCCTGTTTTACTGGTACTGCATCTACACCATCATTTCTTTCTTTTCTAAAATGGCTTTATTGATGACATTTGTGCAACAATAATATGACTTCTCTGCATATTTGACACTGTAAGTTGTGTGTGATCTCAATGTTCAAGTCTCCATTCATTCTGTTTTCCATGGCATTCTATCACGATTCCTCCCAGTAAGAAAAGTAAGGAATTCTGCTCTGATAGTGAATGGAGTGGATCATGTTCGATACAAAAATTAAGTACTTAAAATAATATTAGGTCGTTGTGCTCCATGTCCATTTCACTTCATCATATCTACTGACCATCCCACTACCTAAAGTAAACTTCCACCCAAGGGGGAATCTGGAGGAATGCCCATTCAGGCTGTAGCATATTTCTTGGCATATTTAAGAGTAAACCAGGTGTGGAAATATGACAAGCTGTTAAAGGTACTGAGCAACTAATGCCTTCAATTGCCTATCATGTTGAAGTGAATGAATCTAGATCATGAACAGAACATCTAATGCTATGGTAAATATATTACTTTCACAGAAGAATGGAAGGTGGTATAAATGAAGTTTATTTTGTCAGTATTTCTGAGTTAATTTTTGTAACAAAGGGACTGAGCTTTAGATCTTTGATTTTTTATACATTAGAGGCTCAGCTGGCGACTGTGTTCCCTGTCTTCCTGTTCCCCCCCAGAATAGTTCCGGTTTCTGAGAAGAGTATTTTTTTCCTTGTTCGTTATTGTAGAAATTCATTGAAAATCATCCTCCCTTCATTTATTTATTTATTTTTGAGCAGAGGGTAATGTTTTTGTCCTTTTTAAGTTATAAAAGCACACTTTAAACCTGACCTTGTCTTTGTGAGGTTGGATGGTGCACTAGTTGTAGTAGTGTGGCTCATGAATAAGCAGGTATGGGGTGGTACCTACCCTTATTTTCACCTTAGTATGGAAAACGGACAATGTCAAGAATTGGTTGCCTTAAAAGCAAGGTGTTTATAAGAGAGCTTGAAGACATTCCTTTGTCCAAACAAGAACCTAAAACAAATGTTGCGTCTTGGGCACTCTTTGCTGCCTCTGTTACCTAAAATCCTGGATAAGGCCATAGCAGTGCAGTTGAAGATATTTTTTTTTTTTTAGAAGTCTTGGCCTTTTGAGTGACCATCAGCATGATTTTTAAAAGGGCACAGTGTTATTTCCATTCTAATGTCACCAAGTCTTTATGTGACAAAATGGGGAACTCAGTGGATTTTGACTTTGCCAAGCTTTCTGATTCTACTAATCTTTCATTATTGCTTTCAACTGTCATACAGCAGGCTAAATACCCGATTACTTAACTCTGCTAGCTCTTTGCAAATGAATGTTCAGATATCTTACTCTTAGTTCAAGAAAAGTAACCTCCAAGGCTGTTTTTTGATCACGCCTTTTCACTCTTTATTAATGTATTAACTTTGTCTCTTCCACGGATTATTTATAAGCTGTTGTGTGCATGTTGTTTAGTGGGTCTCTATTCAGTGTAGCAGAAAGAGTGTTGATCAGTTTAGTATTAATCTTACTGAGCAATGTCTTGTCTGAGTTGTATGGGCCTTCAGATTAATTTTAGCAAAATAAAAATGTGTGCTTTTTGGTACCCGTGATAGACGGAAGATGAATAAAACAAATCTTGCTCCTCAGAGTTAAGTAATTGAATCTATATCATGTTTCAGATCTACAAAAGGCTGGGGCTAGCAGCTACTTGTTATCTCTAGAATGAAAGTGTGCATTGGAAGAGGGTTATTGAACTCCTACTCTCAAATATGCCTTGCCTATAGTGGCTACCACCTCATCTAAGAATATTTATTGGTTATGGTGATTTGCAGCAAATCTGTTATTTTATCAGTTGCCTCTATAGGAGAGCATTACTGCCAGTCTGTCTAAAACTGGACACTTCAGGCAGCAGTGAATGTCCAAAGCTGGTCATCACCCCTGTCTTATTGGACCAACTCTTCTCTCAATTAGCCCCATCCTGCATCTACTCTGAGCTTTGGTTTCCACCATAGCCTCACTGGAGAGGCATAGCCATGGCCCTCCCCCCAGGATAGGCAAGCAAACCCTCCTTGCCAGCACTTTCCAAATTACTAATCAAGGGTAACTGCATTTGCTGCCATTTCCTTTTTGTTGTCAAGGTTGCAATTGTAAATAATTTTCTGTTTTAAGATCTAACTTTGGAATGATTTACAATTCTCGTTTAGAGAACAGCCAAAGCTATTAACACTCAGGCACAAGTAATGTCTGGACTTGTAGATGAAAGAGTTGCATAACCTGTTTATTTTACTGCATAGATAAAGAGGGTTATGGCTATAGGTTGTAGATGCCAGCAGCATTTTACTTCGGTTTATTTTCTTTGTATTGTGTTTAGCTGTGTAACTGCCACTGTATAATCTGTGTTCTTATAACCTACCAGGAAGCCCTCCACTCAGACCAACCTACAAGACCTAGTAGAAAAGCTTATGTGGCTGAGAGATGTTCTATTCCTCTCCAGTTTGTTTGGCTTGCCTCGTGTGTTTTTAAAACTGTTCTTCAGGTAGCTAAAATGTTCACCCTAATTGTGGACTATCACATCTGGTGGAAAGAAACTGTTCTGTTATAGACTTCAAAGAATGTTTTTTTTTAGAAGTGTGTTTTCATTTTCATCCCTTCGGATGAAACATCCTGTCACCATGCTGTCAGGGTCAGTGTTCAGGTTCTGTAAAGCAGATGTTTGCATTCCAAAATATGGTTTTCCTAATGACCATTTAGCAAGTTTAGTGAATTTTCAAGCTTTCAGTCTGTGGTCCACAAATATCCGATTTCTCTCCAGAAGAGTCCATTGCTGTATTACTAAGGGTGTTATTTAAACTGTTACTTGACCAGTCTGTTGTTCATTCCCAAATATTTTTCTGGTTGTTGAAAATGGATGTGGTGGGATTGGAAAGAGAACAGTTGCTGGTTTATCTTTTGCAGCTGTGAGATTTTGCATTTATTATGCTGACAATGTCAAAATTACTTACATGATGTGTTGTCTTCAGTACTCCGTCTAAGAGGTGCTTGACTTTTGTGGTTTTAGGACATTCTGTAGAAGTGGGGAAGCATGTCTGAACTACAGTCTGTATGCTTAAGTAATCTTTTTACTGTGGATATTTCTGCTGTCACCGTGTGAACGGCTTTAGTTTAGGCTTCTGCTCCATGTATATGAATTGCCAGCAGATGGCGAGATCATCCTAGTTTGAAATGCAGCAATCATTCTGCAGCTCCTCCTGCATAATCTGCCCTCCAGCAGCTATCTGTAACTGTGCCACCCGTTCTGCAAGTTCATTCTTTGTATATTACTCACTGTCTCCTGAAGTGGAATTTCTCACATCAGAGTAAGAAAGAATGGAATTTATTTTCTTCTTTTTCTTCTGGTGTTCATTTGGGCCCAGATGTAATCATTCTTTTTGTAGCCCTATTGTTATACACTGTAATAGAGTAATTTTATGACTTAATATATTGTCCTCCACCTAGCATATCAAGCTTTCTCACAGTAACTTTTTCATTTCATTCCTCATCGTCCTTATCTTCCTTTTGAGCTCTTAACGTTCTGTAATTGTTTCCAGAACTAATCACAAAGTTAAAAACATGGCCTCATCCGTGCTCTAGGTGTAGGCAGTTCCTGTGTTTTCCCAGGTTTTGGAGTCTTTTCTTCTGGAGTCTAATAGTATGTCAGCTTTGGCTACTACTTTTCCACGCTTCTCTCAGTAATTCTTTCCAGTTGTGGTTGTACTGATGGCTTTGGTCCAAGTGGATGGTGTTTAAATCTCACCACTGCCAAGCAGTGTAAAGGGAGCTGATGGCTATATGTAGTTCGAAAACCCACTATTGCCAACCATTGTGAATGTCTTCCAGGATTATAGTCTGAAGTTACACCAATGTTACCATGCAGTGTAAAAAAGGGCACACCAATATCCGGCACTAGGCCTGGCCATGAATGCACAAGAAATATTAATTGTTAAGCTGGGTATGTGCCTTCACCATGCACACTCCTAAGTAGGCTCCAAACTGAACATGCCATCATACAGTCTTTGACCATTTTCTTCACTCCCATCTGTGTTTCAATGTTCAGTTACTCACAGTGGCTATACTATACTTTAAACACACAGATACGCACAGCAACTACCATGGAAGGCTAGTGATTATTCTCCAGCCTTTGTCCTGGCTCACAGTAGTAAACTGCCACCCCCATAGGTAATCGGGCTGGGAGGCCACTCTTACTGTTTCACTCTTGTTAATAAGCCATATAATAATGAACCCAAATGGTAATGTGCTTAGAGTCTCACTAGTTAACTGATGACAAACTGCTGGATTCCACCTTTAACAGTAAGTACTCCCTTATCACTTAATAAATGCCAGCCATTACCTTTTTAAGAGTGAATACATACTTTTTGTTCAAAGAACTTGAGTATTACAGTAAACTGTTAAATGTACATAAAGATAAAATGCAAGAGAAAGCAGAAAGTAATTTTCAACAATTAAATACACTGAAGAAAACTCTTTAAGTACAGCTTTTTTATTTATTTTTTTAGTTCTAACTACAAACGTTACTGGCTTTTAAGATAAACTAAATTTCCAGGCAGAGGAAAAAAATGCAGAGATAACTGTTCTTCCCAACCGTAGGCATAGGCTTGTTGGTAGCACTGCTTTTTCTCAACTGCCCTAATACAACTGTTGAGCTCAATTCCTGTCTTTCATCTGGATTGTATCTCCCTGTGCCCCACCCCACACAAACACATATACAACCAACAAATGTAATCGGGCAAATTTTCTACATTACACATGAATTGGCTTATATTCCTAGTCTTGTGTCTTTTTGATGAATGTTATAATTGCATTTTGTAGCCCTTGACATCCTGCCTATGAAGTCTCAAATCCTGTAGTTATATGCTCACATCTTATGCGAACTGCTATAGTTCCTTGCAGCCTCAGACCCTCGCTTTACATTTCAGTTTCAGATTCCATTTGTTACTGCTCTTTTTACATCCTTTTTTACGTCCAAAGACAAAGGTCAAAGTTCATGCATCTTTCCCATAACAGAAAAGCACACACCTTACAGATTGTCACATAGTTTATGTGCTGCGGGTTTTATTAGACTCGTATGCAGATCATATTACCGTTGCATTCTGAGTCAGAAACCTGACATTTGTACACAGTACTTGGTGATGAGACTCAAATCTGTTTATATTTTATTGACCTATACCTGTCAGTTTTCATATTCTGTCAACTGTCTTCTTAAAGGGACAGTCCCATTGATATTTTTGTTTTGATTCTGGTGTTTGTTTACATTTTCAGTCTGGCTTTTTGAGCATGTCCCAGCTTTGGCAGCAGGGGTTGGGGGAGGGGTACTTACAGAAATTCTAGTAGTCTTAGTCAAATTCCCTCTCAAATTGCAGTTGTACTCAACAGCTGTTATGGAGTCATTCATTAATTTCACTTGTGTTTTTTATCCTCTGAGAAAAGTAGCCTTTCAAGAATTTTATGACCTCACTTGCGACTACCAAGCAGGAAAGCATATAAGCAGTGCAAACCTAAAACGTTAGTAAACCGGGTTTTCTGTTCATTTCACTTAGGTAGCATTCATAAATCTGCACAAAATAAAATATTAAGTGCCATGATATGTATGACTGCCACTTGTTCTGTTGAAAGCATCAGAATGATGCACGTTTTGAACACTAGTAGAAGCAGTCTTCCCTTTTTTTTTTTTTTTATCTTTGAATACTTACCAAGTATAATTGGTTTTCTGACCTGCTGCAAAAACAAAAAAAAAAGTGTGTGATGCAAGCAATAGATTAATTTTAAACAGTGAAGTCCAAAACTTACTGTCACAATGGGGGGGTGTACAGTATGTCAGTTTGCGATAGCTATACTTACTAATTCTGAGATTGTTTTATTACGGAGTAAGGGAAATAAGTCGATAGACTGCTAAGATTTAGTATGAGTTCACTAACCTGTACACTCTTAACTGTACCGCTCGCAGTTACACTCTGTAGAATAAATAAAGAGCTACACAATTAAGATGAGCTTTTTGACAAGTTTATAAAAAGTAAACACTGAGAGTCGTGCCTAACCCACCCCCCACCACAAACGCAGACAAAAATGTAGTAACCTAATTGTTTCCCAGTAATTTGGGATCAAAAGCTTTGACAGGAATTGAATATGAATTGTGTTCACCAGAGGGAATGAAACCAGGGCTGCATAAAGTAAATTGAAACCCAGGAGTAGGGTTGATGATGACATGATAAGTAGGTGGTGACAATTGGGAGGTAACAGGACAAGATGTCCTTCAAGGATGCATCTGCAGTCATAACATATGGGTTGTCCTGCCTCAGGCAGCCCTTCGGTCTGCCGGATTCCAAAGTCTGGGTCTGGCCTCGGCTGATGTCGCACTTTCCCCGACGTCAGAGCGTCTGGGGTATAAAAGCATCAGCCGATGCCATTTTCCTCAGTCTTTCTTGCCGCGCGGTGCCCGAAGCAGAAGCTGTTCGCAAGTGCAGGTCAGTCAGATCCAGAGATTTCAGCTACCGAAGACTTCGAAAAAAGCTAAGTACCCCGTTGGGGACTCTTTCTTGCCTCAGCCGATGTCAGACAAAGTAAATAATTGTTTAACTTGTGGTAAACAAATACCTCATAAGGATTTCCATTCTTACTGCCTTCCTTGCTTAGGCTCAGACCACGACGTATCAGCTTGTTTAGCCTGTGCCTCCTTCAACCGACGGACTCTTAGACGTCGGTCGGAGTTTGCAGAGGAATTTTTTGGAACTGCTTTTGCTTATAAAATGCTGTCGGAGACTCCGACTTCGCATATGGTCAAAAACGCAAGGAAAAGGACCGACACTCGCGGCTCGCGGTTTCGGCTGAAACCACGGCTAGGCCTACCGCGAGTGTCTCGGTTTCGGCTGAAACAGAGTCCACGGCTATTCCTACTACCGAAACCATACCTCCGACCACCGAGGCCAGAGAGGCCCCGGCTGAGTCGGCTTCAGAACTCCCTACTGAAGCTAGTGCTCAGGAATTGTCCGACACCATACCTTTGGACATTTCTACCCCTGCACGTGGGGCAGCTAGGCCCCCAGCTTCTATGTCTATTAAGGCCTTCTCCAGGGCTAAAGCTGCCAAACTTTCAAAAGCTTTGCCTGCCAAATCTACATCCCAGAGGCCTTCTTCTAGTTCACAGACCCTCAGTCTTGCTGAGGACCTTATCTCCTTAATTAGGGGTTCCCAACCTCACCCAGACAGGGCCTCCCAACTTCCTCCAGACAAAAGGCCCAGGACTGATCCCTCTGAACCTCACTCCTCAGATTACTCCACGGATGGATCTGATTTGTCAGACCACCAGGAAGGGGCCTACTCGCCTTATAAGGATTCAGATGCAGAGGAATCTATCCCTTCGGCCTCCCCCCTGAAGAATTTTCCTTTGGGGAGACTTTACACTCCATGAGAGAGCACTTTCAATGGCAGGGTCAGGATTTCTCTGATTCTAGAAAAAGATTAAGGACTTTTTTGCATTTGCCCCAGAATAGGCCCTTAGCTATACCTCCTGTTCTAAATGTAATTTATGATGTGTACAATGATGTCAGTACAGCACCTGATTCTCTTCCTCCGGCCCCCGCCAAACCTGACAGATATTACAGGGTCCCGGATTCTCACTTCCACCTGTATAAAGCCCATGCTGCAGACCCAGAAACTATTTCTCAGGGCCCTAAAGGGGTTGCAGCCGCTACTGCCAAAAATCCCCTACCCTCTGAAAGAGAGTCTAGAGCATTAGAGAGATGGGGGGAAAAGGCTTATACATCTGCTACTCTTTCTGCCAGGGCATTAAACTGTCAATTCCATATGATACAGTACCAAGAATTTTTGTTAGATCAGCTGAGCATTATGTCTGTTTCCTCTTTATGTTTGTATCTGTATTTTTACTTTCTCTTTGGAGATTTTTTCTTTTACTTGCTTTTCCTGAAATGTTATGTGAAAAGGGCTGTTGTGATTGTATATCCTGCATTGCCATGAACTCAGATTGTAGAAGTCTGCAAATTAGCACTTAAGTCTGTAAAGTATACTCGCCAGTACTTTGCTTGTGCTGCTCTTTGTATTTAGTACGACATTTGCAAGTTATTTCTAAAAGTTCGGGGGGGGGGGGGGAGTAGTAGGTAGCATGACTTTTTAATGAGATGCTTGCAAAATTTGATTTGAGTACTGAACCATGATGTGAAACTTGAAAATTTTCTTGGTGGCTTTGCTTAACGTTTATGACTACTGTTTAATTTGAAATCTTAAAATATGAATTTACAGGAAAATACAATCAGATTCATACTTTGTACAGTATCGAGAGTTACTGGTGAAGGTTAGCACTTCTTATTCCCTTTGCATATCTTTGATCCAAATGTTTAAAAAACAGCACTTTTCTCAAGTGTGTGAAGATTTGGTTCACATCTGAACATTGAAATTTGAGGCTATCAGATTCAGATAACAGATTTATGAAAACTTTCTTTTCTTAGAAGGGATGCACATTTAATTGCTCAATAGATGGGATAGAAAAATATTTAAAAAAAAATCTGTATTAATCCTTATGAGGAGTTGTCCAGAAAGATATTTATAATTTGACAAATGAGGAATTTGAAATGGAAATGGGTATTTTACAAAGCAGTATATCTTTTGGTGATGTGGTCCCTAATGTCAAGCACATGTGTATTACATTCATGTTTTCTGGTAAAAGGTAAGTTGTCTACAAAAAAGTCCCACAAGCATTTTTTGAGGGTTGACTTTCTGTGGTAAGCAGGCACAATGCTCCTCGCACAGTCATGGTTTTGTATTTGTTTTATGTAGACCTAGTATTACTACAGATGATGCATTACACTTCTTTTTGTAACTTCTTTGGGATTACTTTTGTTCGGCTGATGTGTATAACTTGGCATAGTAAGTTTTCAAAACTGCTTTACATTATCCTTAACAGTTCTGGGAAATAGTAAGGGTAACAGTTGGCGGCTAACTTGTCTGAATTACTGGGTCATTTACATATGCTCTCTATGATAAAATTTTAGAGCATTCTTTAAGTTCATGTTACACAACTGAATTGTAAATGTATATATAGGATGTTGGCAGAGCCTCTGTTATCACTTTTAGGTGTAATCAGTTTCATAAGGCATCTCCTTCACCAGTCATGTTTGCCTCACTGTTTTTGTTAACAGACAAATTGTTGCACGTGGCCTTCTGGATGTGCTCCGATCTTTCAGCGATGATGAGAAGGATTTTTTAGCTGTAATGGAAATTGTGCTGAGGCTGTCAGAAGATGCAGGTTTTCTTTCTTTATTTTTTTATTATATAAAGTGAAATTTAAACATGAGATATTTTTTGAAATGCTGTTTCAGAAATTACGCTTGGAGGCTGACAAGAATTTTACTGTTTAATCTATTGTTTAACTGAACATTAACCTAAAATAGGACATGCAGTTTTGCCCAGGCTTGCTTGTAGTGGGTGTTTGCTCACAGCATTGGACTGGTGGAGCATTTTGTTTTACAGGGGACAGGCGGTTTCTGGTAAAGGTTACCCCACACTTTTTTTTTTTTTTTTTTTTTTTTTTTAAAGCTAGATTGTACGTGATGATAGTAGTGCTTTAGAACATAAAGCATATGCTTTGAAAGTAGCTGAATTGAATAGAAAGAGTAATAGTATGTGTTATGTGCTGAATCTGGCAGTGCCACAAGTGGGTTTAAGTGAAAAACTTGAAAGAACACATCTAGATGCGTAAACATAAAGAAGGCAGCAGCACTTGAGTACAATTTGAACATGTTTAGTTAAGAAGCTGTCAAAACTGAATCTTATGATGTACACATTGAGCAGTCATGCTGTTCCTCTGTTTCATAAAGCTGTTCTGTTTTTTTTCTAAGGGGAACTTTGAATAACAAACATATCTGAAATAAGATTAAAAAATAATTTCATTTTACTGGCATGTTAGTGTAGGAGTAGGACATCAAGTTGTGATGGCTATCTGAACAGTGATCCATCTTCATTCTTCTTGAGTAAATAGCATGCTGTCATTGTTTTAATATTTGGGGAGCAGTAAAACTTTCACTGGAGTCCTAATCGAGACAGTGACCTGCAACATGGGCTATAGTAGTCTGTCCTTAGAGCAGTGATTTCCGGCTGAATTTTGATAATCTCTGAGATCATTTCAGGCTTTCATCTTGGAGGTTGACTGAGTGGCAAAGACATCAGACTTGAAGGTATGTGGTTTTCTTCTGCCCTTTCATTCTTATTGCATCAGCTGTGTCATGGCAGGAGCAGTAGTCTGAGGTAGAGTGTAATCTTAAAATTCAGAAATTGGTGTGATGGTGATAACATGTTCTCTTATTTATCCATTTTCTTGTGCCAAGTCTTATTTCTACCAACCACCCTTTCACAGGGGAGAACTGGGTGACCACTGCTGATAGATTAAATATTTTATAAGGCAGCTAAGTGATACCCACTAATGGGTATTGCTCAGTGTTTTACAAGAAGTAAGTGGTCATAACTCATAGATATTAATATTTTTTGTTTATATAAAGGAGACTTTGCTGCTACTATTACTACTACTGCTAAAGGGAGACCTGAGTGACCACTACTGTTGGATGTTAGTAGCATTTCATTATTTTAATCAGAACAACTGCAGTACATACAAATTGGGAGAGGATCACATACAAGTGAAACAGCAGCTGCAAGGCAGCAGTTAAAAGCACTGGTAGATGTATGCCACGGAGAAACAGCTGATGATGTTCTTCATCTCACATTGCTGCAGTCCTTACACTTGGGTAGTCCGCTGTCCTCGGTCGGCCCGAATATCAAAGTATAAGGCTGACGTCGGTCAAGGCGCATTTGACTGACATCAGGACGTCAGGGTACAAATGCGCATGACCGACGTCATATCCTCAGTCTTTTTTGCCGCATGGTCCGATGCAGAAGCAGCATTGCAAGTGCCGGTTGGCGTTCTGAAATTTTTCGATTTCGGAGTTTCAGACCGAGTCAAAGTTGGCTAAGTACCCGTTGGGGAATATTTTAGTTTTTCTTGCCTCAGTGGTTTACCGGATGTCAGAAAAAGTGAATAATTGTATTTCTTGTGGGAAACAGATACCGCATAGAGACTATCATACTTTGTGTATTCCTTGTTTAGGGCCTGAGCACGATGTTGTTGGGTGTCGCTCTTGTGCTAGATTCAATAAGCGCACTATAAAGAGAAGGTTAGATTGTGCCAGGTTAGTCTTCGGGAAGCGGTGCAATTATAAAATGCCGCCGGATGCCCCGACGCCCGCTTCTTCGAAGAAGCGCAAGGACAAAGCAGTTAAGCCTAGGCTAGAAGAACCGTCCGTACCAGACGCCGGTTCTTTAGAGGTGTCGGTGGAGCCGGTGGTTCCACCGGAGGTTTCTTTGGGATCCCAGGGAGAGACTTTGTTATTGCAGGATGTGGCCTCTCAGGAGGCAGGTCAGGCTGATGGGGCTTCTCAGGTTACTATACTCACCTCCCTGCCTAGGGTGGTTAGGCCCTCTCCTTCTGTTTCCAAGGCTTCTCCCAGAGGCAGGCCAGGTTTAGCTTCAGTTGGTGTCACCCCTAGTTCTTCAGGAATTGTGCCCAAGAAGCATATGCTTAAAATGGCAGAAGATTTGATTACTTTGATTAGGGGTTCTTTGCCCCTCCTGATAAGAGACCTAGGGTGGAGCCTGAGCTAGGGAGTTTTGAGCAGGCTTCGGATGTTTCAGAGTCTTCGGCTGAAGACTTGCAGGAGTACTCTCCTTATTCTGATTCTGATGTGGATGATTCTACTCCTTCTGCTTCTCCTCCTGAGGATTTTTCTTTTTCAGAAACTCTTCATTCCATGAGGGAGCATTTTAAGTGGGAAGGTCAGGACTTCTCCGATTCCAGGAAAAGGCTTAGGGAATTTTTGTTTTACCCCAGCATAGGCCTTTGGCTATACCTCCTGTTTTGGATGTAGTGGAAGATGTTTTTACAGAGGCTTCTCTTAATCCTGATTCTTTGCCTCCTGCTCCTGTTAAACCGGATAGGTATTACAGGGTGCCTGAAGCTCATAAGTATCTTTTAAGAGTCCTAGGGCAGACCCAGAAACTGTTAGCCAGGGGCCTAAAGGTGTTAAGGCTTCTGTTGTCAAGAATCCGGTTCCTACAGATAAAGAGGCCAGGGCCTTGGATAGATGGGGAAAGAAAGTTTATACTTCTTCCACTCTAGCTATGAGGGCTTTGAATTGCCAGTTTCACATGTTGAAATACCAAAACTATCTCCTTTCACAATTGAAGTCTAAGGTTGATGCTCTGGCGGAAGGTATTGATTGTAAAGAGTTACAAGATTTAGTACATGTTTCTGAACAGGTGGGTAAGCATTCTTTGCAATGTGGTTTTGATGCTGTACAGGCCTCGTCTAGGGTGGCTGCCACTGGGTCAGTTCTTCGCAGGCACGCCTGGCTGAGGGATCAGAATTTATCTGACCATGTTAAAACAAGGATTTTAGATGCTCCTTTACAATCTGATGTGTTGTTTGGTTCTCCTGTTGAGGCAGTTTTAAAGAAAATGGAAGACAAGGCTAAGTCTATGCAGACTGTTAAAGATTTTTTGCAGGTTCAGCCTCCAAAGTTTAGTAGAAATTGGCCTACTAAGGGGTGGACGTATCCTTTTATGATTCCCAGTCTAGGGGTAGATCTAGACGTGGTAGGGGCAGAGCTCAGGGCTCTTTCAGGCCTAGAACAGGGAGTTCTCCTGCACAGTCTTCGGGTGAGGGCAGGGGTCAGTCCTTTCGTAAACAGACCCAATGACCTACCTTTTCAGCTGCCAGAGCCTTCTCGTCTGGCAGCACCTTTGGGAGGAAGGTTGGCACTTTTCAAGGAAAATTGTAGTTTAATTACCCAAGACAGATGGGTATTGGATATCATACACCACGGTTACAGGTTTTATTTCCATACCTTGCCTCCTTTCAAAGGCATGCCAGACGTTCCTCCTCAACAAAGAATAGAGGCTCACAAGCAAATTTCTCTGTTACTCCAAATAGGGGCCATACAGCCGGTCCCTATGCCAGAAGTGGGCCTAGGATTTTATTCTCGCCTGTTCCTAGTACCAAAGAAGGGGAACACGTGGAGACCAATTTTGGATTTATCTATCCTCAACACTTATCTGGACATTCCCAAGTTCAAAATGTTGACGTTACAGCAGCTTTTACCTCTGCTGGGCAAAGATCATTGGATGGTAACTTTGGGTCTCAAGGAGGCTTACCTTCATGTTCCTATCAGACTAAGTTGCAGGAAGTATCTGCGTTTGAGCTGGGACTTCTCACTATCAGTTCTCTGCATTGCCCTTTGGCTTATCTACTGCGCCCAGAGTGTTCACGAAAGTTCTGGCTCCAGTGATAGCTTTTTTCAGGCTAAAAGGAATACAGATCTATCCTTATTTGGACGATTGCCTGATTCTGGCTCAAGGAAGGGACGAGCTTCTTCATCATTTGGAATATGTGATAGCAGTGCTAAGATGCCTGGGGTATTCTGTGAACGAAATAAAGTCCAGTCTAGTACCCTCTCAGGACATGTGCTTTCTGGGTGTAAGACTGAATACAGCATCCCAGATGGCCTCTTTGACCCCGGACAAACAAAAGAATCTTTCCCTTTACTTCCATCAACTATCTCATCAGTCCGGGCTGACTGCAAGGACAGTCCTTCAAGCCTTAGGGTTCATGGCATCTTGTATTCTGGTGCTTCCCAATGCCAAACTGCATATGAGGAAGCTACAATGGTATCTCAAAAATGTATGGACACAGCACTGCCAGGATCTGGACACTGTCATTCAAATAATACCTTGCATTCAAAAGGAATTTTTGTGGTGGGCTCAGGAATGTCACCTAAACAAGGGACTCTCTGTGACCCGGCCAGAGGCGAGTCAGATTTTAACGACAGATGCCTCAGACAAAGCTTGGGGAGCTCATCTAAATGGAAAGTGGATACAAGACAAGTGGCCTGCCAGACTACAACATCTACATATCAACTTGAAGGAGATGTTAGCAGTCCAGTTTGCATTAATAGCTTTCAAGGATTTACTTCTTCCAGGGCAGGTGTTGATTCTAACAGACAACACAACTGTCATGTGGTACATCAACAAGCAAGGGGAACGATTCTTATCCTCTATGCAGGCAAGCAATGATTTTGTGGGAGACTGCTCTCCGTTTACAGCTCAATCTTCAGGCAAGGTTTCTGCCGGGAGCACAGAACTCCTTGGCAGATGTGTTGAGCAGACGAATTATGGATCCCCACGAGTGGAAATTGGATCCTCATGTATTTCAGAAATTGACATGTCATGGGGAACTCCAGACATAGATCTGTTCGCTTCTCCACTAAACCATCAGCTGCCAAAGTTTTGCACGAAAAGGTTTCATCCCACAGCTTGGAAAGTGGATGCTCTTTCTTTCAATTGGAGCAATCTTCATGTGTATGCCTTTCCACCTCTGCCTCTCCTTCCAAAGGTACTTCTAAAGGTCAGACAGGACAAGCCAAGGATGATTTTAATAGCTCCAGATTGGCCTCGACAGCACAGGTACCCATTACTGAGAAGTCTGGTACGGAAGCCTCCATGGCCTTTGCCTTCGATTCCACACCTGTTGTCCCAGAAGGACAGTCATTTGCTCAATGTCAAACTTCACTCTCTTCACCTAACAGCCTGGCATATTCTGTTTTGAACCATAGAGGGTCTCAACTTCCACAACAAGTTTTGAATGTTATTTTGGAAGCTAGAAGGCCTAGTACAAGGAAAGTGTACGCAGATAAATGGAAGAGATTTTTATTTTGGAGTGCAGCAAAGAATTTTGATGTTTCTGAGCCTAATTTAAGTGTGGCTCTTCAATATCTTACTGAGTTACTGGACAAAGGTTTGTCCTTCTCTTCTATTAAGGTTCATGCTGCAGCAATTTCAGCTCACTATGACTGTGACCCACCATTGTTTTCTCATCCTTTGTTCAAGCAATTTCTTAGAGGGGCAAAGAATATAAGACCCCCACGTAGAGCTCCTACTCCTGCTTGGGATCTCAATTTTGTGTTGGAGAAACTCACTCTACAACCTTTTGAGCCTGCAGCTACTACCGAGTTGAAATATTTATCATGGAAGACTGCTTTTTTGTTGGCCATTACCTCTGCAAGAAGGGTTTCTGAATTGCAGGCCCTTATGGCGGTTGAGCCTTTCTTAATTTTCCATAAGGATAGGGTATCTTTACGTACTAATCCTTCCTTTGTGCCTAAAGTGGTTTCTAGTGTGGCTTTAAACCAAACTATTCATTTGCCTACTTTTTATGCAAATCCCCAAACTAAAGAGGAAAAGATTTTGCACACTTTAGATGTACACAGGCAGTTGCGATATTATTTGGACAGAACTAAAGGGTTCAGGCAGTCTCAGCAGTTATTTGTTTCTTTTGCTTTGAGTTCTCAGGGCAAGCCTGTGTCAAAACAAACTATTTCTAAGTGGATTGGGTTTTGCATTGCTTTCTGTTATTCCCATCATGGCAAGGAGATTCCAGCTGGGATTAGGCCTCATTCCACTAGGGCTACTGCCACTCGACAGCTTTTTGAGGGGGGTGGCAACCAAGGATATTTTGGAGGCAGCTACTTGGAGTTCAGTGCATACTTTCTCTAGGCATTATCACCTACCACTTTACTCTAAATCCAGGGCTGGTTTTGCCACTGCTGTTTTGCAGGGCATTTTGGCAGCTCCTGCTTCCTTATAGTTTGGCCATCCTCCCTTACCTCTGCTTTGGGATTCTACCCAAGTGTAAGGACTGCAGCAATGTGAGATGAAGAACATAGTACAGTTTTGTACCTACCATAAATGTAGATGTTCGAAGATCCACATTGCTGCAGTCCAATTACCCTCCTCCTTCCCCTCTGTAGTTAGAGGCGGTTGTGTGGGTTGGGTTGTCTATATGATGTATATTGTATATATTGTACATATTTTTAGTGCTAGGATGGTTGGTTGTTTGCTGTCTTTTGGTTTTGATCTTTATTTTTAGGGTCTTCTGACATCTGGGGCAAGAAAAGACTGAGGATATGACGTCTGTCATGCGCATTTGTACCCTGACGTCCTGATGTCAGTCAAATGCGCCTTGACCGACGTCAGCCTTATACTTTGATATTCGGGCTGACCGAGGACAGCGGACTACCCAAGTGTAAGGACTGCAGCAATGTGGATCTTCGAACATCTACATTTATGGTAGGTACAAAACTGTACTTTCATAGTGTTTCACTGTTGCAGTCATTACACTTCGGTTATCCTGCTGGCAGGCGACCCGCATTCGGCCAGAGTTCCAAAGTCTAGGTCCGGCGTCGGTTGCTGTCACCTCTTTCCTGACGTCAGTGTGCCAGGGTATAAAAGATGCAACCAACGCCATTTTTTCCAGTCTTTCTTGCCACGCGGTGCCCGAAGCTAAAGCAGTTCGCAAGTGCCGTTCGGCCGACTCCTGAGATTTTCGAAATCGAGTTTCGGAACCGAAGTCTTCAATAAAGCTAAGTACCCCGTTGGGGAAGCTTTTTCCTTGCTCCAGACCGATGTCAGTAAAAGTTAACAGTTGTATTTCTTGTGGGAAGCAAATACCTCATAAGGATTTTCACTCTTACTGTATTCCTTGCCTAGGCCCTGACCACGACGTTACTAGTTGTCGGTTTTGTGCTAGATTCAACAAACGCGTCTGTTTGATTTTGCTTTACATTACTTTGGCCGAAGGTTTAACTACATAATGCCGTTGGAACAACCGACGACCGGAATTCATAAAAAATGCAAAGACAAGGAAAAGGACAGGCATCCGAGGTCCAAAACTGATGACAAAGCCTCTTCTAGGCCAGTTGCCGGTTCTCAGTGAGGCGCTTTCGCAGCCCCTGACGCCCACTACCTCAGAGCCACAGGCCGTATCCGACTCCCACGTGGAGACACCTAGGCCTCTGGAAACTCAAGGTATTGGGCCTGCGGAAACTATTCCCTCAGATGGGTCTGGAGCCGATGAGCAGGCATCGGCTTCCGAGGGTGTTTTCAGACCTTCACAGCTTACTAATTAAGTCCACTGCAGCAGCCAAGGCAAAGTCAAAAACACCATTAAAGACAAGGCAACAAGTACAGCATTCTCCTGGACAGTCATCCATGCCAAAGAAACAGATGCTTAAAATGGCCGAAGACTTAATTACTTTGATCAGGGGTTCCCATCCCCCCCCCTGATGAAAGGCCTAGGCAAGACACTGACTATGATTTCTCTGACCAGGTTTCTATTTCCTCTGATTCCTCTTCAGATCAGGGATATTCTCTCCCTCCAAATGAGAACTCTGATGCAGAAGAATCTATAACTTCAGCCTCTCCGCCTGAGGATTATTCTTTTGGGGAAACCCTGCACACCATGAGGGAGCATTTCCATTGGGAGAGCCAGGATTATTCAGAATCCAAGAAAAGGCTCAGAGACTTTCTTTTATTGCCTCAGCACAGGCCCCTGGCTATCCCCCCCCCTGTGTTTGATATTGTTGATGTTTTCTGTGAATCCAGTCTGTCTCCTGATTCTTTACCGCCTGCACCAGTCAAGCCAGACCGGTACTACAGGGTCCCTGACTCTCTCATAAATTTTTTTATAAAAACCCTGCTGCTGACCCAGAAACTATTTCTCAGGGTCCCAAAGGAGTTAAGGCTTCCACTGCAAAAAACCCTGTCCCCTCTGATAGGGATTCTAGAGCTCTGGATAGATGGGGGGAAAAAGTTTACACTTCTGCTACTTTAGCTGTAAGGGCTTTAAACTGCCAGTTTCGCATGCTTAAATATCAACAGTACCTCATGTCTTTGTTAAAACAGAAAATGCTTACAAACTCAAAGTCCTGACAATAAGAAAATGCAGGATTTATTGCATGCAGCTGAACAAGTGGGAAAGCATACTCTGCAATGTGGTTTTGATTCATTAGAGGCTTCTTGTAGGGCCGCAGTTACAGGCTCTGTCATTTGAAGGCATGCTTGGTTGACAGAACAAAGTTTACCCGAACATTTTAAAGTAAAATGATTGGATGCTCCACTACAGCATAATACTTTGTTTGGTGTTAAGGCAGAAGAGGTGTTAAAGTAAATGGAGGATAAAGCAAAATCAATGCAGACAGTAAATGATTTCTTACAGGTTCACAGGTTACAGGTTACTAGGTTTAGCAGAAACTGGCCTTCAAAAAATTGGTCCTTTCCGGTGTCAGACAGGCCACAAAGAGGCAGATACAGATGCCCAAGAGGCAGATCTCAGCCCCAAGGCTCCTACAGACCTAAACAGTGGGGTGCTTCAGCCCCCAAAGGAGGAGAAGACAAATCACAACCTTATAGGAAACAGTCCCAATGACTTCCCTCTACAAATGCCAAGCACTTACCTTTTGGCAGCACCCTTAGGGGGAAAGTTAGCATTTTTCTCACAAAATTGGCACAATCACCCAGGACAAATGGGTATTGAATATTGTTTTCAGAGATACAGATTCCACTTTCACACCCTTCCAAAATCAAAAGGTATGCCGGACCTGCCACAAAACCAATGGGCAGAGGCGCAAAAGCAAATTGGTGCTCTCATGGACATGAGAGCTATTCAAAGAGTGCCACAGCAAGAACAGGGACAAGGATTTTACTCAAGACTTTTCCTGGTACCCAGAAAGCACAAAGCCTGGAGACCAATACTGGACTTGTCAATCCTAAATACTTTCCTGGCTGTTCCAAAATTCAAAATGTTAACACTGCATCAACTTCTACCCATGCTGGGCAAGAAGGCTTGGCTAGTCACTTTGGACCTCAAGGAGGCATACCTGCATGTCCCAATCAGACAATCCTGCAGAAGATGCCTCCGATTCATAGCTGACTCAATGCATTACCAATTCTCCGCACTGCCCTTTGGCTTATCTGCTGCGCCCAGGGTCTTCACAAAATGCCTGGCACCAGTAATTGCATTTTGCAGACAAAGAGGAATTCAAATATATCCCTACTTGGACAACTGCCTTATTCAAGCAGAGGGCAAGGACATTCTACTAAAACATCTGGCGTTTGTAAAAAAATTACTAATTTGCCTAAGGTACACAGTAAACGAAAATAAATCAAAACTAGTGCCCTCTCAAGAGATAATATTCCTGGGTGCAAGCTTAAATGCAAAGGCAACTGACTCATTACTTTCAAATGATGGCAACAGACCCAGCTCCCTGCAAGAAAAATTCTGCAGGCCCTGGGCTTCATGGATCCTGCATTCTACTAATTCCATATGCAAGACTGCATATGAGGAAACTACAATGGTATCTAAAAAGTGTTTGGACTCAACATTGCCACAGCCTGGAAACAATAATAACTCTAATTCCCTGCCTACAACAGGAGTTTCGATGGTGGTCCCGGGCCTGTCACCACAACAAGGGACAGCCTTTCACCTTACCCACAGCCAGGCAGACAATAACAACGGATGCATCGGATTATGCCTGGGGGGCACAAATGGCAGGAAAATATATTCAGGGCACGTGGCCCAAGGAACAAATGCATCTTCACATCAATCAAAAAGAGATGCTAGCTGTACAGAATGCCCTGACAGCCTTCAAGGATCTACTACATCCAGGACAACTATTACTAAAGGCGGACAATACCACAGTTATGTGGTACATAAGCAAGGGGGGCACACATTTCTACCCCCTCTGCAGGCAAGCCATGACTTTGTGGAACACAGCACTGACCTATCAAGTACATCTGCAGGCACAATTCCTGCCAGGAACGAAAAATACACTGGCAGACGAACTAAGCAGAAATCTCATGGATCCTCACGAATGGAAACTAAATCCACAGGTCTTCAACGTGATAACAAGGAAATGGGGATGCCCAGACATAGATCTTTTTGCCTCCCCTCACAACTGCCAACTACAGAAATTCTGCACAAGAACTTCTCACTCACAAGCATGGAAAGTGGATGCTCTATCATTCATCTGGAAAACCCTGACAGTTTATGCCTTCCCTCCACTGCCTCTTCTTCCCAAGGTGCTCCTAAAAGTCAGACGAGAAGCCAAAAATTATCCTGATTGCCCCAGACTGGCCACGCCAGCACTGGTACCCAATCCTAAATAGCTTGTCTCAAGGCCTTTACCTCAAATTCCTCATCTTCTGACTCAACAAAACAGTCAGATTCTGCACAGTCAACTCAGAACCTTAAGTCTGGCTGCATGGTGGATAATATAGCCACTCAGACCACACCTCTCTCTAAAGCTGTTATGGATGTCATTTTAGAAGCCAGGAGGCCCAGCACTAGGAAATCTTATGCAGAAAAATGGAAGAGATTCTGTGCTTGGAACCAGGCACAAGGACTCAAACCACTTGTTCCAAATATACCTCAGATTTTACAATACCTAACTGAGATGCTGGACAAAGGCCTATCCTTCTCGTCTATTAAGATCCATGCCTCTGCCATTTCTGCTCATTACAATACTGAACCTCCTATTTTTTCACATCCACTACTAAGACAGTACCTCAGAGGGGCAAAAAAAACATAAGACCCCCAAGGAGAGCACCAATACCTACTTGGGACCTCAATTTTGTTTTAGAAACGCTCACACTGCCTCCTTTTGAGCCAGCCAACACAGCTGATATAAAATTCTTATGGAAAACTGCTCTGCTCCTAGCAATAACTTCAGCAAGAAGAGTCTCAGAGTTACAGGCATTAATGGCAGTGGAACCTTTCATAATTTTTCATCAGGACAGGGTCTCTCTAAGGACAAACCCAACATTTATGCCAAAGGTGGTTTCCATTGTGGCTCTTTACCAAACCATTCATTTGCCAACTTTCTGTCCAAATCCCCAGAATAAAGGGGAGAGACTTCTGCACGCTTTGGACATACACGCTTTGGACATACGCAGACAGCTACGATTCTACTTGGACAAAACAAAAGCTTTCAGAAAAACTGAGCAACTGTTGCTTATGCTGCAGGATCACAAGGAAAGCCTATCTCAAAGCAGACTATTTCAAAATGGATAGGAATCTGCATTCGCTTCTGCTATGCACAACATGGCAAATCAGTGCCTAAGATCATTCGGCCACATTCTACCAGAGCAGCAGCCACTTCAGCAGCCTTTCTCAGAGGAGTACCAACCAAAGACATTGTAGAAGCTGCAATCTGGAGTTCAGTGCACACTTTCACCAAGCACTACCACTTGCCTCTCTACTCTAAATCCAGAGCAGGCTTTGCCACTGCAGTTCTGCAGGACCTGGTAGCCTCTCCTAATTGTATTTAGGCCCAGCCACCCAACCTCAGCTTTGGGATTCAACCCAAGTGTAATGACTGCAACAGTGAAACACGATGAACATAGTACAGTTGTGTACCTACCATAAATGTAGATGTTCGAGTGTATTCACTTTTGCAGTCCAGGTTACCTACCCACCATCCCCCTTTTAATTGCTGGAACTTTTTTGTACTTCTCAACTCTATACAACCTATGTGGTGTATTTGCTTGTAGATGAAGGGAATGTTTATTTTAGTACATGCATGCTTTTTGGCATAATTTTTTTTCAGCCTTCCTATTTGGGGGCACCTGACATCTGGGGCAAGAAAAACTGAAGAAAATGGCGTTGGTTGCATCTTTTATACCCCTTGCGCACTGACGTCAGGGAAGAGGTGACAGCAACCGATGCCGGACCTAGACTTTGGACTGCGGGTAGCCTGCCAGCAGGATAACCCAAGTGTAATGACTGCAACAGTGAATACACTCTAACATCTACATTTATGGTAGGTACAGAACTGTACTTTGTCACAGTTAACTGCTACAATGTGTGTGTGTGTTTAAGTCAGAATGTTGATTTTCTTGACATTTAGTTCTTTTTGTTAAAGGGAGTTGTCAGATGCCCTGTTTGTTGATTGGAGGTATAATGAATTTGATTTGGTATTGTGGATGTGTGCTTAATTAAGTGTTAGTATCTTTGCAGACACGTTTAGATCTGATGTTGCCCCTTTCATTCTTCCTCAACAAATGGGTTACAGATCTGATCCTTGGATCAAATTCTCTAGCTCTTCTATCTTCTCATAATGCCCTAGTCAATCCTCAATACCCTAAATCTCATTTTCTGCCATCATGCTTAGACGTAGGGTCCTTCTCTCGGATATTTTGGTCAAGTTTCTTTGTAAGTGAAGTTAGCTTTATTCTGTTAAATTTTACTCCTTTTGTACTAAAACCTTCCTCATAGCTTTCAGCTCTTTTTCTCCATTAGTGTTTTTTTTACTACGTTTTACTCTAGTACATTCTCTTTTTGCCATAGTTTGTAATCCTCTTTCTATACCCTTCTGTATTCTACCCTGTGTTACCATTGATGGCAATTTCTTTTTCCTTTCCTTCCATTCTGAAATACTTTTAAAAAGAAAAAAGTCATACTGTATATTTTTCTCTCATTGTACCCGTCTTCAACTGTCCTGGCTGACAAGCCAACAGGATGTAAAAAATGCACATGTGGGCACAAAATCTCTAATATGGATGGTGGTAAGGAGTGCTTGTATTGTTTTGGAGCAGCTTATCTCAATACCAACTGCTCTGTATGTGCTGCCTTTAACAGGAGCGCATTAGCTGATAGACACAGCAGATTCCTTGAAAGGTGTACTTCCTCCTTCAAAGCTCCTTTCTCAGGGGCTGAAATCCCCAGTAAATCCTTTAAAACTACTTTGGAACATAGAAAGCACTGCCCGTTGAAGTTCCCCAGGACTTCCCAGAACTGCCTCAGAAAGTGTCTAAAATATCAGATCCAATGTCCTTGGACCCGATGGTATGTACTTTAGATCATAAACCTTCAGGTCTGCTCATTATTTCAGCTAGTCCCACAGTGCATGTCATATACTCCCAAGAGCTCGGTCCCATGTGTTCATTGTGGATTCATTCTTCCCTAGGCTCCATTCTCACTTTATGCAAACTCCCAAAATGCACTCTAGGCCCCAGTCTGCTACATATTTCAGATCCTTCAGAAGTCTTTCCAAAGCAGATGTGGATAGGATGATGTGAAAATTCCTTAGAGCTCAGATCCAGATGGGGGTCATTTTGGCTCCATACCCTAGTGGATCCAGGAGTCTTCAGGCCACTACTGCCACAGTATTATCTCCTTCTCCAATCTGCCCTTTTTCAAATCCCCAGGATCAGACCGCTCTGAGATATCCTGAGTCTGATTTGAAGAGAATCACTTCCTCGACTCCAGCAGCATCCCCAACCAGTTCTAGTCCTATTCCTTCGGATTGGAATGGGTCCTACACCTGAAGCATCACAGGCAGCCAGTTCAGGCATTGTCATAAGGGGAGACATGCTTGGATAAGACTATGCAACTTTGTTGAGCCTTTCAAGATGTCTTTCATTGATGCTCCTTTAACATTGTTATTTGGTCCATCTGTGAAAGAAATGCTTACCTGTACCGAACAAATTTTCTACCCCTCAGTAAACATTCTCTAGATAAATTGAGAGGTGGTTAAAAAAAAATGTGGTTTCACAAATCTGAGTCCTTTGCAAGATTCAGGTGGAGATAGGTTCATAGGTTGGTACTAGGCAGTCGGCCCTAGGGCCTGTGCAAGCCTAGCCATAACACTTCCCTGGTATTTCTTCCCACAATATTTACTTCTCTGGACCCCGGTCTAGCAGGGCGATTAAAGTCCTGTCTCAAACTTCAAAAGGAGATATTGTGGGAACCTAGAGTCAGATGATCAGATGCAGTCATTCTGCAAGTCATCCTGGATATTATATAGTAATCTCAGAATAAAGTATTCTGTTTGGAAGCCTGACCTAGAAAGGCTGCTTGCTATTTCATCTTGCCCTGCTCAAGTAACTTGTTGGGAACAGTATAATTCTCTTAGATTCAGTCAGGAATATAGTGAAGCTTAGTTCAGATATTGTTTTTCTTTTTGTATGAGTCTGTCCTTCAGTGTTCTTTTTAATATTTCCTGTGATCTGAACTCTGGTTTACTGTGAATGTATATTCAGTATTTTCATGCTTTTATTAAATATATTTAAAACTTTTGTTGTGGCTGGTCGTTGGTGTCTAACCTTTTGATATTACTTATATTTATTTGGTGGCACTGTGTGGGCCACTCCAGAGCACCTAGCCATCTTGGTGAACTACTACCATTTGTATTGGTATTAATATTACACAGTATAATTGGACGTCCTTTATGGGCCTTAGAGTAGTTGATTGTGGAGTGTCTGGTGACAGTGGTAACTACCTTATAGTGTGGGCAGAAGGGACATATCTAGTGGACCTGTGCCAGCATTTCCCAGGTGTGTGTGTGTCAGCTACTTGGGGCAGGGACAACATATTACTGGATTTACAGAGAGGGTGCTGGAGGACCTGGCTTGGACACTTGGCTGAGGACCTAACCCTACGGCTGTACCACTGGGGAGTTTTACTGGGCATGTGGAGGGAGACCGATACAGAGGCATCCAGACCTCGGGCTGTGTGTGCTCTTAAGGGAAACATGTACTGGATACAGGGAGGTCTGCATCTGGAAATACTGAGTGTATCCATTTTGTATTCAAAGTGCATGTCCCTCTCCAGTGTCAGTGGTGAAGATTCAGGCTCCTTGATTACTGACCCAACGTGGGGATGACACAAATTAGTGCCCATTAGTTTTTGGTAGCAGTCATGGGCATCGCAGTATCTTTACCAACTCATCACATACACACTCGGATCTCAGGTTCATCCAGCCAGATTCATCCTTCAGGTGTTAGGGTCTATGAGAGCAGCAATGATCCTGTTTCCTTTATTTAGCATGTTACTATATGCGTGTTCTTCACTTGACTATAGTTGATCAGTGCTTTTTCTTTGTCAAACCATATCTTTTCTAGTCGAGCTTACACCAGTTTGCAAACACCACATACAGTGGTGGATCCAGTTGGACATTTATCTAGGCCGACCCTTTGTTTTACCTCCTCCAATGGCCATAGTGACTACTGACGCCTCTTAATTGGGGTGTGGTGGTAGCATTACTTGGGAAGGATGGTCCAAGGTAGGTGGTCCCTCCAAGAGACCAATTCGCATATCTCTGTCCTGGAGATAAGAGCAGTCCTGTTAGTGTTGCAGGCATTCCAAGATGCTCTTACTACAGGGATTATTGCAGTTCAGACAGACATATCTGTAGTCTGATGCATCCGCGAACAAGGGGAACCTGGTCTTACCTTCTCTACTGGGAGGCTATGAGTGTGTCAGTGGGTGGTCACCACCACCCGCTTTATAGTTACAATGCATGTTCTGGGGAAAACATACTAGTGGACAAACTTAGCAAGTCTATTCTGATGCCTCACAAGTGGTCTCTGAAACAATCGAAAACAATTTTCCATCATTGGGCCAACCTTTCAACGACCTCTGTGTCCCCCCACAACAACAGGAGCAGCAGGTATTTTGCCCTGATCCCCCCCCTCAGGGGAAGTCACGGAGAGTTGCTCTAGTCCATGCTTGGCCATCTAGTCTCTCTTAGGCTTCTCCCCCACTTCCCTTGATCCCCAAATTCCAATAGAATGCAATCGGGTTAAAGAGCGTAGTTGTCATCATTGCCCCCTACTGGCTTCGACAGGTGTGGTTCCCTTTCCTTTGGTCTCATTTTCATTATCCTTCCTGGATACTTAATGGATACTGGAACAAACTCCAGATCTCCTCTCACACTACTCAGGGCAAATCATCCCAGTGTCCCAGTCCTCAAAATAACCACATGATTCCTCCAGTTCCAGTAATGGCCAAGACAACCCAGGCTTTCTTCCCATGTATATATGGCATCCGTTTTGCGAAGATAATAGAAAGCTGTCAAGAAGGTTTACAAAAGCAAATGGAAAATATTTTCTCTTCGGGCATTGAGAAATAGTGTTGACCCTTATAATGCATCAGTCTCTTCTGTTGATTTTCTGGCTGCTCTCTTCAAAGAAGGAACTAGTTTTTCTCCGAGTAGATTACAATTGGCAGACATTTCATATTTTCTTATAGGAGATAAAAATAATCTTTGGCTTCTTCCTAGTTATGTTAAGTCTTCCTCAAAGGCAATTTTCTCCTTCAGTCCCCAGTAAAAGATTCTTCATCTCCCTGGGATCTGACTGTAGTACTACAAAGTCCAACTCAAAAACCCTTTGAACCTTCAGCAAAAAAGGATTTAAAATTCCTGTCATGGAAAACAGCCTTTCTAGTAGCCATCACGTCTGCCAGAAGATTTTGTGAACTCCAGGCTCTTCCATCAAAGACTCCTTACATTATTTTCTATGGTGTACATGCATATGATCGACCGGTGGATAGTCGAGCGGGTATGGCCGAAAGGAGTGCAGCAACATTTCAAAAATGCGATTGCAAGTTTTGCAAATCGCAAAATCCCGTCCCCTTTTTGACCCATGTTGGCACTCATTTTAGGGTGTACAGCAGTTGGAAATGTCGATTTTTGGTGTTTTTACGACATTCTGATCGTTCGGCATTATGGGATTTGTGGAGGAAAAGTCAGTAAAATGTATGGTTTAGCAATTTGAGCTTGACCATATGAATGTAAACTATTTTCCATAAAGACTAACTTAAACCATTTTTTTTTACCCACAGTGGCTTCTGAGGCTAACATTAACCAATCCATACATTTACTGTTTTTCTTTCCAAATTTTTCAAATAAATGAGAATTCATGCTACATTTCCTAGATGTGCCCAGACCATTATGTTTTTATCTACACTGAATGAAACAAATTAGAAAATCAGGTCAGCAATTTGTATCCTTGTCAAACTGAATGAATGGTTTTCCAGTTTCCAAGTTGCATTGACTAAATGGATTACTGATTGCTTTTCTTGGACCTGTTCTCAAGGAAACATTTCTCTACCAAGAATGCCTAAAGCCCACTCGACTAGACCCATGGCCACTTCATCTGCTTTTTTGCCAAGGACTTCCATTGATTATGTTTTTGCAGTAGTCGCATGGTCCATTTCTCATAACCTTTGATCTGATATCGTTAATCCTCGTTCAGTCCTTACATGTGGCTATCGGTTCCGACCTCGGAACTGAGCCAGCCATCTTCCAAGCTCACGACAGCTGCAAACTCTCGAGCTAAAAACTCTTACCCAGAATTCCTCTCTGTTACCCCAGATTTCGTTTGCCGCATCGCCATTCGGTTGTGCCAAGCTACTTCTCTTGAGCCAAGTACAGTATTTTTCTTCATACTAAGTTAGCTTTTTTTCACAAAAAAGTTATCTCTTAACTTATCGCATTAACGACTACCTTTTTCCGAATCCTTTTCAACTCCTTTCCTCTCTTTTTTTTTACCGCGAGGTAATTCCTTTTTTACTATCATTGGTAAACCCCTTTTCCTTCTTACCTTCGGGTATTTCTTGTACCATTGCTGGTATTTTTCTGTTTTTTTCTTTCTTTCCTTAACAAACATGATGGATAAAAAAAGGTAGCCCAGGGTTTAAAAGATTTTTAGGTTGTAGACATAAATTACCTACTTCAGATGCACATTCCCTGTGTGTCTATTGCTTGGGAGTGCCTCATTTAATAATTGACCCGCCTTGTGGGATTTGTAAGAATTTCTTTAACAGGACGTTAATTGAGAGAAAAAATAAATTAATATTGAAGGGGCTACTTAAATCTCCTTTTTCAGAGGCTATTTCTGGGTCGGAGGCTTCAACCCCACCAAGATCCCATAAGAAAAAGGCCAAGTCTCTTCCTTCGTCCCCAGCTGGGGACCCTCAGGAACCAAGACCCAAGAAAGCTAAGCTTTCCAGTTCGGATATGACTTCTTTGGCTCCAGCGCTTTCGGTGCCTAGACCTTCGGCACCGTGGCCATCAGCTCCATCTGAGACCTCGGCACCAACTAGTGTGACCCATACCGCATCGGTACCAAGGAGCTCCTCGGTTCAGTCTCCCTTACTGGCACCGACTGTCCAGTCGATGCAGACTGTTATGATGTTGATGGATGTTTCGACGCCCATTTCCTTTTCGGCTCCGACAGCTTACCCTGCACCGACTACCCTCTCGGTACCAACCATTCAGTTTTTGTCACCGATGTTTTTGGCTCAGGCCTTAGTGCTGACAACCACTTCGGTACCGACCTCATTGTCTGTGCAGAACACGCCTTCGGCACCAATGATTTCCTCTGTGCAGACACCAGTAGTTCAGTACATTACAGCTCCATTGTTCTCCGTGCAGACCACCTCCCTCAGCCATGTCCATGAAATCCGCTAGAAGCCTGTCTGAACACTATGTGTTGCGTCTTGTGGATCAAGTGCTTTGACCAGAGGTATTCCGACCCCCAGGACCTATCCTTTCACGGGAAGTGCTCACCCTTTACTAAAGACCCCTATTATTCTCCTCCTTCATTGCCTTTGAAGCCCGTTGATATAGCACAGTCTTCCCCCACTACGGTTCCTTTTATGGACATCACTAAGGAGCTGCAGTTGCCTTTGTGGCAGGAGAGTCTTGTCACAGCCCAGGATGTCAGCTGTGGCATACCTACTTTGGCATTTCACAGACATTCAAGGATTCCCGAGTCGGCAGGCTGAGCCACTTAGGCGAGGGTGACCCCTGCCCTGGGCCCCCATCCTTCTTCAGGTGGACCGGCCTTCCAGCTTATGGAGAAGGCTCTGGCGTTGGTTGGTGATCTTGTGCTATCACTCTCCCCACCCTCCTCTGGACTGCAATGTACACAAGCTGCTCCTAACCGACACCGGGCGCAAGGGCCTCAGGACATACTCCCACAGGAGACCCCTTTTGAACTGTCTTCTCCAGCTTCTCCCTCTGAGGAAGATCATCAAAAGAGCTTGTGCAAGAGAAAACACATGGACTCCACAGAGGAGTCACTTACTGAAGACGCAAACTTTGATGATAGGGAAGGGTCCCCTCATTCACCCTCTGAGATATCCTTTGGTGATATCCTTGAAATCCTTAAACAGAGACCCGACCTCTGAAGAGTCTATGTTCCTGTAGGTCTTTCATGCCCGGCCCCCTAGCTCCTGGGTTACTCCACCTGCCGAATAGCTTGTCCAGCTCGTCGTGCAGTGTGCGTGGAAGGCTTCTGACACCATTGATGCCATTCCCCGGAGGCCACATAAAATTTTGTCCCCACCTACTAGTGATCCCCATTGGTCCAAAGGTCTTCCTGTAGATGCTTTGGTGGTGGCGGTTGCAACTAAAAATGATCTGGCGGAAGAAGAAAGCCAGACTGTCCATCCACCCAACAGAGTCCCGGGCTCTGGACAGAATAGGGAAGCATACTTTTGCATCCGCAACCTTTGCAGTCAGGTCCCTGAACTATATGGCAAATTTTACCAGGCTTCAAAAAGATGTAATTTCTGAGCTCTCTGAAACTTTGTGTGGAGCTGTGTCTGATGAGGTCTGTGGCAAAGTGGCCTCTCAGCTAGCCACCATCAAATGGATATCTAACTCCTCCATGCACCTGATATCTCAAGCATCAGAAGGAGCAGCTAGAGCGGCTGGTTCAGGCATTGTTCTGAGATGACATGCCTGGATGCGCTTGTGTAATTTTGCAGAACCCTTCAAGGCTTCCTTTCTCAACGCTCCCATCAAAGCCTCATTGTTGTTCGGACCCAAGGTTTAAAGCACACTGGCCAGATGTGAACAGGACGGTAAGACCCTTTCTGCTGTGAGTGTCCGTTATTCTTCTCCTCAACAGGCTTTCTCCAGAAACCAGAAGAGTGGGAAGATATGGCACAAAAAGTCTCAAGGTTCTTTCCCTGGAACACAGGCTGAGTTCTCCCCTAGAGGCAGAGGGGGAAACTCTCAGGGAAGACTCCCCTTTCGGGGCAGAGGGGGTCTGCATAACCAGGGTTCCAAGGATTCTTTCCCTGGCCAATCCTACCAGTGCTCCTGAAGAGCGGCCCAACTGCTTTCCTCTGGAAGTGGTTTGGGGTCGTTTCTCTTTGTACCCTTCTGCCTGGCTAACCATTACCACCGATTCTTGGGTACAAAGGATAATAGCCAGAGGTTATCATATGCCTTTCGACCTTTGTCCTACTCCCCTAACAAGCTTACCCGACTTTCCACCCAGTCAAAGGGAAGAAGCAGCGTTAGAGATTTCAAAGCTGCTAAGAAAGAGTCAACCAGATAGTCTCTCCAGACTAGATAGGATCCAGATTCTACTCAAGACTATTTTTGGTGCCATAGAAAACCAGGGACTATTGACCAATTTTGGATCTCTGTGTATTGAACAAGTTTGTAAAAGTACAGAAATTCCGGATGGTCACAATACAGTCTATCCTCCCGCTTTTGCTCGATAGATCTTCAGGATGCGTACTACCACATAAAAGTGGACAGAGCATCAAGAAGATTCCTTCGCTTCCGTGCGGGAGCCAGTCATTACCAGTTCAGAGTACCGCCCTTCGGACTCTCTACAGCCCCCAGAGTGTTCACAAAGTGCATGGTAGTCATCACAGCTCATTTGCGACTACAAAAGTTCCAGGTGTTTCCATACCTAGACGACTGGCTCATCTCTGTCCCCACCAGACATCTATTGGAAGAAGCCCTGGCATACTCTCTTCTCACTGCAGAAAGGCTAGGTAGGCATAACCATAAACTGGCAAACATCCAATCTCACCCTATCTCAGTCCACAGAATTCATAGGGGTCATCTTGAATACAAAGAATTGCAGAGCATCCATTCCAGAGCACAGAATTCTAAGTATAAAGCAGCAACTGATTCCAATCCTTTCAGGGGAGAAATCCACAGCTCATTCTGTTCTCCAGTTGTTGGGTTCCATGGCAGACTCCATTACGATTGTCCCCCTGGCCAGGTTTCACATGAGGCTTCTACAATGGCTACTGCTCACCCAATGGTATCCCTTTCAGTACCCTCTTTCAGCCAAGATTCGGGTAACTCACAGGTGCAAACAAGATCTAAATTGGTGGATGGCGCACAATGCATCACAGTGGTCTCGCTTCTTCTTCCCCCAACAGCCCAAGGCTACAGTGAGCACAGTTGCCTCCCTGCTGGGGTGGGGGGGGCTATTTCAGGGACGGACAGTCCAAGGTACTTGGTCCGAAATGGAGGCCCATCTGCGTATAAATGTTCTAGAGCTGAGGGCGGTGCTTCTGGCATTGCAGGCATTCCATCACCTGCTGCCATCTGGGACTATTGCGATACAATCAGACAGCATGACGGTGGTCTGCTACCTCAACAAACAAGGTGGAACCAAATCTTATCCACTCTGTCGAGAGGCCATGAGGATATGGCAATGGGTGATGGCTGCCACCCGCTTTCTTCAAGCAATGCACATTCCCGGGAGTTCCAACGTGATAGCAGACAGATTCAGCAGGTGTATTCTACAACCTCACGAGTGTTCCCTGAATTCCTTGATAGCGGCAATTTTCAACCGCTGGAGTCTTCCTTGATGCGACCTCTTTGCGTCCCTTACCAACTACAAATGCAGCAACTATTTCGCCCTGATTCCCCCTCCGGGGCAGTCACCCAAGGACGGTCTAGTCCACGATTGGCCCTCGTGTCTGATTTATGCATTTCCACCTCTCCCCCTCATTCCCCAGTTTCTGAAGAAAGCCCGCCGGTTGAAGAGCAAAATAATCCTCGTAGCACCATATTGGCCTCGTCAGGTTTGGTTTCCCTTCCTTTGGCCTCACCTGCTAGATCAACTGTGGATTCTCCATCCAACCCCGGGGTTGATCTCCCATCCACAGAATCTGATTCACCCCAACTTGAACAGTCTGAAGCTGACAGCTTGGCTCCTCCAATTCCTTTGATTGCCAGGCAGAATGATCTTTCTTTGCCAGTACGTGTGACTTTCTTATTGCATCTCATAAGTCTTCCACCAGAATTGCATATCTCAGCAAGTGGAAAATATTTACTTTTTGGCTGAAAGAAAAACAAGTAGATCCTTTTTCAGCACCAGTGTCGATAGTACTGGAATATCTGTCTACCCTGTTTCAGTTCGGTCTGTCTGCCTCTACCATTAGAGTTCATTTGGCTGCAATATCTAATTTTCATGATGGTGTCCAAGACTCGTATGTCACACAAATTATGCAAGACTTTCATAAAAGGTGTGAATCATATAAGATCCCCTTTTAGAGAACCTACTCAACCATGGGACCTGTCATTAGTCCTACAAGTTTTGACAGTGCCACCTTTCGAACCAGCTTCTTCTTGCAACCTCAAATATTTGTCATGGAAAACCTTGTTTTTGGTCGCCATTACTTCTGCCAGACGTATCTCTGAGCTTCAAGCCTTATGCATCAAGAGACCATATTTGATTTTTCATAGAGATAGTGTCATTGAGAACTAATCCTTCCTTTCTGCCAAACGTGATCTCTGAAATGTCCATTAATCAAACCATTGAACTGCCAGATGTCCTTCAAGGATGCATCTGCAGTCCTTACAAATGGGTTGTCCTGTCGTCAGGCAGCCCTTCGGTCGGCCGGATTCCAAAGTCTGGGTCTGGCCTCGGCTGGTGTCGCACTTCACCCGACATCATAGCTGCAGTTATTCGGGTATAAAGGCATCAGCCGACGCCATTTTCCTCAGTCTTTCTTGCCGCGTGGCGCCTGAAGCAGAAGTTGTTCGCAAGTGCCGGTCGGTCAGATCCAGAGATTACTACTACCGAATACTACTTCGAAGACTTCTAAAAAGCTAAGTACCCCGTTGGGGACTCTTTCTTGCCTCAGCCGATGTCAGAGAAAGTGAATAACTGTTTATCTTGTGGGAAACAAATACCTCATAAAGATTTCCACTCCTACTGTATACATTGTTTAGGCCCAGACCACGACGTAGCAGCTTGTCTAGCCTGTGCTTCTTTTAATCGACGGACGCTTGGACGTCGGTCGGAGTTTGCTGAACAGATTTTCGGCTCTGATTTTGCCTATATTATGCCGTCGGATCCTCCGACAACGCAAATTTCCAAAAAACGAAAAGAAAAGGACCGACACTCGCGGTCCGCGGTTTCGGCCGAAACCGCGATTAAGCAAACCGCGAGTGTCTCGGTTTTGGCCGAAACCGAGCAAGCGGTTCTTTCTTTAGCCGAAACCATGCCTTCTACCGAGGCCTCCTCTAACCTGGTAGAATCGGCTTCTGAAATCCAGCCTTCTGTTGCGATTTCTCAGGAATTATCAGACACAATTCCCCTGGATATTTCAATCCCTGCACGTGGAGCTGCTAGGCCTCCTGCAGCCATGTCTATTAAGGCCTTTGCCAGGGCTAAAGCAACCAAAGCTTCAAAAACTGTGCCTGCCAAACCCCCCTCACACAGGCCCAGCACTAGCTCTCATATGCTTTCTTTGGCTGAGGATCTAATTTCTTTAATTCGTGGATCCCAGCCTCATCCAGACAGGTCCTCTCTCCCACCTCCAGAAAAGAGACCTAGAGCAGAGCCCCCTGAACCAGTATCCACTGATGATTCCTCTGATGACTCAGAACACACAGACCCTCCTGAGGCTTCTTATTCTCCTTACGAAGACTCTGATGCGGAAGAGTCCATTCCTTCAGCCTCTCCACCTGAGGAATTTTCCTTTGGGGAAACCTTGCATGCTATGAGGGAACAATTTCAGTGGCAGGGCCAAGATTTCTCAGACTCCAGAAAAAGGCTTAGAACCTTTCTACATTTGCCACAACATAGGTCTTTAGCTATACCTCCAGTTCTTTCTGTTGTAGATGATGCATTTAATGATGCTTGCACTGCTCCTGATTCATTACCTCCGGCTCCTGCTAAGCCCGATAGGTTCTACAGGGTCCCGGACACTCATCACCATTTATACAAGGCTCCTTTTGCAGATCCAGAGACTATCTCCCAGGGCCCTAAAGCTGTAGCAGCTACTTCTACTAAAAACCCCCTCCCCTCTGAAAGGGAATCCAGGTCCTTAGAGAGATGGGGTAAAAAAGTTTACACCTGCTACCTTGTCAGCTAGGGCTTTGAACTGCCAATTTCATATGATTCAATATCAAGAGTTTATGCTTGACCAGTTAACTAAAAAGCTGTCCTCTGAAGAATCTTTAGATAAAAAATATGTTCAGGAAATGGTACATAACATACAGCAGGTTAGTAACCATTCTTTAAAATGTGGCTATGATGCACTGGAGGCTTCCTTTAGATCAGCCATGACTGGCACAGTTATCAGGAGACATGCATGGTTGAAAGAACAGGCATTACCAGACCATGTCAAATCAAAGCTTTTGGATGCACCCATGGACAAGGTCAATTTATTTGGTTCCCCTGCTCAGCAGGTACTAAAAAAGATGGAAGAGAAGGCGAAATCTGTACAAACGGTGAAAGATTTCTTACAGGTTCAACCTCCAAGGTTTAGCAGGAACTGGCCCTCCAAGAATTGGTCCTTTCCGGACTCCTCTAAGGCTCAGAGAGGCAGGAATAGGCGCTCTAGAGGCAGAAGCCAATCCAAGGGTGCCTACAGGGGACGCCAATGGCAAGGTAACAACCAGCGAGGCACGGATGCAGCCACCACCACTACAACAACTCAATCACAGTGACTTGACAGTGGCACCGCCTACCAGGGAACAACTAGAAGCACCCTTAGGCGGAAAACTAACCTTATTTTCAAAAAACTGGCATTGCATCACAAGGGAAAAATGGATTTTGCAAACTATAGACCAAGGTTACAGGTTCCATTTCCATACTCTACCAGGGAAGAGAGGAATGCCAAACCTACCACCTACTCAAAGGACAGAAGCTCTAAAGCAAATATCTCCGCTATTAAGAATGAGAGCTGTGGAAAAGGTACCATCTATGGAGCAAGGAAAGGGATTTTACTCCAGACTCTTCCTGGTACCAAGAAAAGAAAACAAATGGAGACCCATTCTAGACCTGTCCGCTTTAAACACATTCCTTATTGTTCCAAAATTCAAAATGCTGACCCTACAGCAGCTTCTTCCCATGCTGGGCAAGGAGTCTTGGCTGGTAACTCTAGATCTCAAGGAGGCATACCTGCACGTCCCCATAAGACCAATTTGCAGAAGATACCTCAGATTTCTTGCAGGATCAGAGCATTATCAATTTTCAGCATTGCCCTTTGGCTTATCTACTGCGCCCAGAGTGTTCACGAAATGCCTGGCATCAGTAATTGCTCATTGCAGACTTCAGGGAATCCAAATTTATCCCTACCTGGACGACTGCCTGATACAAGCGGACAACAAAAGCAAGCTAACAAAAGACTTACAAAGAGTCATTTACCTGCTGCAAGCCTTGGGATATACAGTCAATATAAAAAAGTCAAGGCTGATTCCATCCCAAAGAATAACCTTTCTGGGTGCAGAGCTGGGCACATCAAAACAAGTGGCATTCCTAACTGCAGAAAAGAAAGAGCAACTACCTCTCTACTTCTTGGCATTAACAAAGCAGAACCACCTAACTGCAAGAAAAGTACTGCAAGCTCTAGGCTTCATGGCATCCTGCATAATTCTGGTCCCTCATGCCAGACTGCATATGAGAAAGCTACAGTGGTACCTAAAGAATTTGTGGTCCCAACACAAGCACAGCCTAGAAACCAAAATTCCAATAATCCCATGCCTGAAACAAGAGTTCCTATGGTGGGCTCAGGCCTGTCAATCAAACACAGGATTGCCCTTCTGCAACAGCCAACCAAGCCAAACCATCACGACAGATGCCTCAGACCTCGGTTGGGGGGCACACATGCTGGGCAAGTGCATACAAGGCTTATGGACTCAAGACCAGCTGTGCCTACACATAAATCTAAAGGAAATGCTGGCAGTGAAATTGGCAATCCAGTCATTCAGACCATTTCTCCAAGAAGGTCAGTTGATGATAAGGACAGACAACACCACAGTTATGTGGTACATCAACAAACAGGGAGGCACCCATTCATATCCTCTATGCCGGCTGGCACTGGACCTATGGGATGTGGCCCTGAGCTACAACAGTCAGTTACAAGCAATTTTTGTACCGGGAAAAGAAAACATTCTAGCAGACATATTAAGCAGACCTACCACAGATGCCCACGAATGGATGCTTCATCCGGACATCTTCAAAGCCATCACAAGGGAATGGGGATTACCACAAATAGACTTGTTTGCATCCCCATTCAATCACCAGCTAAAGAAATTCTGCACAAGGACGTACCACCCACTTGCTTGGAAGGTGGACTCCCTATCTTTCAGTTGGAAAAACCTGACAGCATACGCATTCCCACCACTTCCTTTGATGCACAAGGTGCTTCTGAAGATCAAAGAGGACCGCCCAAGGATCATTCTGATAGCTCCAGACTGGCCAAGACAACATTGGTACCCATTGCTGAGGAGCATGTCTCGGGAACAAATATGGACACTACCCCGATCCCATTACTGTTAACACAGAACAACTACAACATCCTGCATCCAAACCTGAAAACTCTGCAGCTAACTGCCTGGAACATTACATAACAGCAATTAACCCAAATTTATCCCAAAGGGTTAAAGACATAATCCTGGAGGCTCGCAGACCTTCAACAAGAAAGAATTATGCAGCAAAATGGAAAAGATATCTCATTTGAGTACTGCAAAGGGAGAAGATGTGACTCTGGTAAACATGGCCAACATCCTGGAGTACTTGGCAGAGCTCTTCCACACAGGCCTGTCCTATTCTTCCATCAAGATACATGCATCAGCTATTTCAGCAGAATACAGCTTGGATCCTCCTGTCTTCTCTCATCCCTGCTCAGACAGTTTCTGAGAGGAATTAAAAATGTAAAACCTCCCAGGAAACCACCATTGCCAGCATGGGACTTGAACTTTGTGCTAGAAAAATTGACACTTCCTCCTTTTGAGCCAGCAGCAACAGCAGAATTACAATACTTATCCTGGAAGACTGCTTTCCTGCTGGCAATAACTTCAGCAAGAAGGGTCTCTGAACTACAGGCATTAATAGCAGTGCAACCCTTCCTGATCTTCCATCAAGATAGTGTCCATGAGAACAAATCCTACATTTATGCCTAAGGTGGTATCCAGAGTGTCATTAAATCAGGCTATCCACCTACCTACATTCTTCCCAAACCCACAGAACAGGGGAGAAAGACTTTTGCATACCTTGGATGTACACAGACAATTACGCTACTACCTGGACAGGACTAAGTCCAATAGAAAAACTGACCAGCTTCTGGTAGCATATGCCACAGGAAAGGAAGGAAAACCAATTTCAAAACAGACAATCTCCAAATGGATAGGAAATTGCATTAGATTTTGTTACTCCTACCATGGAAAGAAAACTCCAGAGAACATCAGGCCTCACTCCACAAGGGCTACAGCCACTACCACAGCTTTCTTACTAGGAGTGGCTACCAAGGACATTATAGAGGCTGCTACTTGGACCTCCGTGCATACATTTGCCAAGCATTACAATTTACCTTTATACTCTAGATCCCGAGCAGGTTTTGCCACTGCTGTTTTGCAAGGGATCCTAGCTACACCATAATCTCTACTCTTTCCTCCTCCCCTTGTTTAGCTATGGTATTCTACCCATTTGTAAGGACTGCAGATGCATCCTTGAAGGACATAGTACAGTTTTGTACCTGCCATAAATGTAGATGTCCGATAGGAATGCATCTGCAGTCAGGATTACCCACCCACCTTCCCCTCTGAGGTACTCCTAGGGTATTTGCCATCCTTCAGCTAGCTTGGGGGGATCTATTATGGTGTATTTGTTTGTATATATGTACATACATGCTTATTTTTTGTGTTTGCTCTCTACTATTTGGAATCATTGGCATTTATCCAAATTTAGCCTTCCAAGAGGGCACCTGGCATCTGGGGCAAGAAACACTGAGGAAAATGGCGTCGGCTGATGCCTTTATACCCGAATAACTGCAGCTATGATGTCGGGTGAAGTGCGACACCAGCCGAGGCCAGACCCAGACTTTGGAATCCGGCCGACCGAAGGGCTGCCTGACGACAGGACAACCCATTTGTAAGGACTGCAGATGCATTCCTATCGGACATCTACATTTATGGTAGGTACAAAACTGTACTTTTTCTTCCCCAATCATTCAAACAGAGGAGAGTATTGCCTGCATACCCTAGATATTCACAGGCAAATTCATTTCTACTTCAACAGGACTAAGGCTGCTCATAAATCAGACCAGTTATTTTTGGCCTATTCTGGACCTAGATTAGGATGTGCTGTTGCTAAAGTCACATTGGCTAAATGGTTAAAAGACTGCGTAACCTTAATTTATAGAAAATGTAATATTCCATTATCTACTACCATAAAGGCTCATTCTACAAGGTCGGTGGCAACTTCTGCTGCCTTCCATGCCAGAGCCTCTTTACATGACATTTTGTGCAGCTGCAACTTGGGTTACTCCTCATACCTTTATCAATCTTTCCAAATTGGATTTGGCCTCCAGGGGAAGAGCATCTTTTGGTTCTATGGTGCTCCAGAATGTCCTTCCATGAGAGCCTCCCAGGAATAAAGATAGCTGGGGACTCTGTCCCAGATGTAAGGACTGAACGAGGGTGAACACTATCAGATAAAGAAGTTATGTCTTACCATAATGTTCCATCTGTAATGTTGATCCTCGTTCAGTCATTACAACCCTCCCTCCTTCCCCCTTCTGTGGCTTCTAGTGGATGTCACCATCCAGTTCTGTTTGGTCATTTGACCAGAGGTAGCCTCTACCTTCTTTTGACTTGCAAACTCAATCTGAGGTAACAGGGAGAGGGGAATTCTGGGTAAGAGTTTTTAGCTCGAGAGTTTGTAGCTGGCGCAAGCTTGGAAGATGGCTGGCTCGGTTCCGAGGTCGGAACCGATACCCACATGTAATGACTGAATGAGGATCAACAATACAGATGGAACATTATGGTAAGACATAACTTTTTTTTACTCCTTACAAATTGTATTTAATATCCTGAAACAGAGCTGCCTTTCGCTCGGCGGTTGCCCGAATATCCCTCCTTGAGGGACACCCAAAATTAACATAGCTGGGGACTCTGTCCTATTCATTGAGGAAGAATGAAAAAGGCAACATCAGATTTAAAAGTTATGAACTCTCCATAACTAGGCATCTATGTTGCCATTTTCATTCTTCTTCTTCAAATCCCCTCTATCCACCCCCCCCTCATAAAAATTTCTGGAGGAACCTGTTGGAGTTTTTATTGGAACTTACATTTCCAGGTTTGACAACGTATTCTTTGATCTATTCCTTTTTTATCTAATTAATTGGGATTCTATGTTAATAAACTCTATGTGAGATATTGAGAATGGACTAGGGCATTGTGGGTAGAGGGAGGAACTCGAGAGATTGATCCAAAGCCTAATGTATGTGGCAAAGTCAGATCCAAGGATCAGATCAGTAACCTTATTCATTGAGGAAGAATGAAATTGGACAACAAAGATGCCTAGTTACAGTGAGTATATAACTTTTAATTCCAAGGGAGGGGATAGAGAAGTGAAGGCGGTGATCCTTTGCAGGACTTTGAGTGCGGGTTCCAGCAGGAGCTGTTTGAGGGGGGTGCTATGTTGGAAATTAAGTGGTTGTTACAACCCTCCAGTTGGAAAGGTTACAGGATGATATTTTGTAGGGCTTATTGGTGACCTCTGAGCCTGAAAGTGTTAAGGACATTTGGGGGGTTACAATGGATAAAATACAAAGAGGATTCAGAACCGTTTAGTAAAGATGCTTTGGGGAAAAAAAAGTCATATGCTGGTATGGTAAGAGAGCAGGGAAGAAAAGGAGAAGTAAAGGAGTCTGAAGTTGAAGCAGCAGCAGAGTTACTGTAAAGATTTTCAGGGACTGGTAAGATACGAGATATGGGACAAAATAATTTTTCCATTAGGAAAAAACCTGCTGAGATAAGAGCCTTTATTCATATAAGTAAAGAGAATTTTTGCAACATCGTTTTTGAAAATGGAAAAAAGACTGATTCTTTGAATTTGTGTTTAAAGTTTTTCATAGAGAAATGAAGACAAAAATAATATACAGTGTAGGACTGACAGTTGAAGGAGAGACTTGAGAAAGACGTTTTAAGTAATGTATGTAAAGAAATAATGGGCATTTCTAGGTTTACAATCAAAATCTCGAATGCTTTGGCATTAAAACTTCTCTCATTCATTGAAACAGCATTGAAACCCACATTCAAAGAAAATGTATCTGACCAGTGGCAGGTAAAGATTCCCTTTGGGCTGTTTTTAAATCATAGGCCCCTTGCACACGAAACATACATGTGGTGTTTGCACCTTCCTGACTCTATTAAATTATATTCCTTGTATAATGCAGCACACTTGTTAGAGCGCTCTTTAAATTTATTGTTTTGAACATTTTTTCAGTAAGCAATGAAACAAAATGCATGAACCAATGGCAAAGCTGCCCAGTTCAGAACATTTCCATCATAAAAGTCTACTCAAACTTTTTGCAATCCATCAGTATCCGTAAACATGTACAATCTCTGCAGAAGTAAAAGTCATCTAAATAATTCCACGTTAGAGATCTGTAACTAATGAATGGTTGCTGCTAGCAAACAACTTTATATTTCATTGTTTCATCAACAAGTAAAGTGCTTGCTGCCCTTGAAGAATAAACTGCCTATGTTACATTAAAAAATAAGCTAGTAATATTTCAATAGGGAATGGATGGCAAACAGGTTCATAGTTAGTAGGAATCTCTACCAAAGGAGGACATTCTCAGGACTGCAGCATCCACCCCCTTTAAAAGTACAACACAACACAGTACAGTATCAGCAATCCATCTACATACTGTGGGAGTAGAACCCACAGCCTTCTGCTACAAAAGTAAGTGTACTACCTGTTGTGGTACTAACAATCCAAATAGACTTTGCATAAGTAGCACTAAACTTGTCTTTCCCTGAAGAACTGTGCAGCACAGGAAATCAGGAAAAAGCCAAAATTTATTGGTGGGGGGGACAAAGGCCCAAAACTTGGGACACATTTTAAAATCGCTTATATAATTTTAGAAAGTTGGTAGAATAAAATGCTGTTACCATGTGTTTCCTGAAAGATAGCCATTTAAATTTTAATCTTCCTATCATTTAGTGAATTCAGTTCTTACTGATTTCCAGAAAACCACAAATTCTATTTTACATTTGTTTACTGGGAAAGTCCGACTTGGAATGAAGCCAATTTTCAGCAGAGGCCCAGGGATTAATGCTCCAGATTCATGTCTTTGTATTGAGAAAGAAAACCGAAGCACCCAGAGGGAACCCACACAAATGCAGGGAGGACATGCAGACTCCCCACAGAAGGCATTTCAGACAAGAATTGAACCAGGGAACCTCTTGCTGTGAGGCAACAACACTACTACTGCACCACTGCACCATTTGAATGTTGAGTAACAGACCAAAAGTATGAGCCAAACATTCCAGACATTTTGTGAAAATTTGTACAGTTGAGAGCTACAACTTATTCATTCAGAAATGGTAGTATGGTTAGAGAACTCGGTCTCTTGCTCCTTGTACCTAAGGTATGGTGTTTGAGCCTGAGTAACCCTAACGACCAGGCATGCTTAACTGGGGCATTTTATAAACATGCACGCACACGTGAATGCAGCCAATAATTCAAATGCTCAACTAGTGGCAAGTAATTCAGATGGTCACGGCAGAAAGAACCCGTTCACACTAGTGCGAACACCAGTAATTCAACCATCATCAGTAGATGCAGCTCCTAAGCTAACACGAATTCAAATGCTCACAGTAGAAAGAACCCATTTTACACACACTTAATTCAGTTGCCACCACTTCAACTATATGCAGCTAGTGCAACTATGCGACCAGTAATTCAAATGCTTGCAGCAGAAGAGAAAGAATTGTTGACACAAACACACACAGACTCAAATGTCAAATGCTCAACTAATGCAAACACCAGTAATTCAAATAAAATGCTCAACTAGTGTGACCATCATCAATAAATGCAGCTCCTAAGCTAAAGTGTTGAGTTTTTACTTGTCCTCCTTACCTGGAGGAGCAGAGGAAATGCACACATGCTCCTTCTGGCTGCTGAGAAACAAAGTACAGTGAATCCGTCAGTCATACCCCTCGAGCCCTCAGCCAATTCTGACAGGATGGCAGGCTGCTTACGAAACTGACGTCATCGCCATGCCTCTGCACATGATGATGTCAGCAAGAAATTGCGGTAAAAAAAAAAAATATATATATATATATATATATGTGTGTGTGTGTGTTTATTTATTTATTTTTTATAAAAAAAGCTGGGAAATTCGGGAATAAAGGAGGGCACTCGGGAATTCATGACACCCCATTATTTGGACCTCAAAACTGGTAAATGCCAAAGAATTCTGTGCAGTTGAGAGGTATGGTTGCCAGAAGTAGAAAGTATGTTTCGATAATGTCAGCAATGCCAACATCGAACAGTCGGTGTTTTGAAGATGTAATTTTCAGCTTTTTCATTTGCGCAAGTCATCACTTGTGGAATTGTCGACATTTTGATAGTAAACCATATTTTTAAGGTTGATGATAACAGATGTTTCTGGACTGGGGATGGGATTGCAGTGTTATACTGAAAGTGGAAAATTATAAAATTGTGTATATTCCTAGTATTATAAATGTCAAAGGGCAAAAAGGGGTTGGAAAATATTGGGGTCAATCGAAAACTTTTCTGTGGAAAGACTTCATATGATTGTCAATTGTGTTAAGAGAAAATATTGTTTATGTGGTGAAGCAAGGCATGATACCACATTTCAGTTACGTTTTTTTGTAAATGTAATGGTTGGGCATATGTAGTTGGACTGTAAAGAGGGTAAGGATGAGTTAGAAAAAGTAAATATATTAGAGCAAGAGAAACGGGAACATGAGTGAGAAGAAATTTGAAACAAGTCAAGAAGAGCAGGGACAGAAGCAAGGAGAAGCAAAGATTATGAGTGAAGGTAAGAATAAGAGAATGGATATAACTGAAATACAAAAAAGAGTTAAACATAGAAGGAGGGTATGAAATTAGTGATGAAGATGTTGGAAAATTGTTAAAGGAAAAAAGGATTCTATTCACAAAAGGGTATGAGAGGGGAAAAGTAATGATTTATAGGACTAAATGTAAAAGAAAAAGAAAGGATTTAATTATATTTTACTCTATAGTATACTTTGAAAAAGGAAAATAAATAATTGTAAGATACTGGCTATAAATATAAATAGTTTAAAAAGTGTAGCTAGAAGATTAGATATAGAATGGTGTAAGATGGGTATGGATATAATAATATTGGAAAATTATAAGATTATTAACAAAAGAAGATTGGCTGGAAGTAGAAATTGTATGGGGAAATTGTATAATTTGGAATTTAGGTCGAAGTATGTGTTCAGGAATAGGAATTGTAACAAAGAAGACCGTTAAAATTCTGGATATAGCATTAGTAATGATGTGAAGGGTAACTATTTTATAGATATAAGAAGGAAAGAGATTAATTGTGGTATATGCCAATGCTATAAACAAGGAAAGGGAAATATATTTAATTGCATTCTAAATTATGTGGCTGTAAATATAGAAATTATAGTAGGAGACTTTGATTTAAGGAAAAACAAGAAAAAAGAAGCAAAATTAAGAAGGTTATAGAGAGTATTAGATGGGGTAACGTGAGCATTTGGAATAACTGATTGAACATGTAATTGGGGACTGTTTAGAACAGAGACTTTTTTGATATTTTGAAGGATTACAAATTATGGAAGAAGATATAGTAGAACCTTTTTTTTTTTTTTTGGATCATAGAGCCATTTGGATAGAGATGAGACAAAGATAAGATAGGTAAAGGTAAGAATGGGAAGGAAAATGGGGAAAATGCATTTGAGTTATGGGAGTATATCAATATGAGACAGTTGTATAAGGATTGGTCAGAACAGTCGGTTTCTTTAAGATTAAATATAAAACATGTTGTATAACTTGTCAGAATAACGAGGAAAGAAGTAAAGTAAAATATAGTATGACGACTGAAGATGCATTTGACAATCTAAAAAATGTAATTATTGTATTAATGAAAAAAGTTATAGGCTAAAAATCAAAAACATATTTTAACAAGAGAATTTCTTCAGGGGGAAAGAAGGGAAGGTTGCTGTGTATCCTGATAAAATAATGAAAGAGGACAGTATAATTAGGGAATTAAAATATGAAAATGGTTTGATACAGAGATCAATTATCATGAAAACAGTGGGTTATGTTAAAGAATTGTTTAGAAATTAGATAAAACAAAAAAATATTGAAAGTGAAGTCATTATTGGATCAAGATGAATGGATTTGGAAAAGACTAACTTCAGAGAAATTGGACAGACTATTAAACAAAGTAAGTGTATAAACAGCAGCAGGACCAGATGGGATAGAATATAAGATGTATAAGAATTGTTCGATAGTACAAAATAATTGCTTTATAGAAGTGTTGAATGAGTGGCTGGGTGTTGGCTTTATTTATTAGAAACTATGTAGTGAAATTAAGTTTATATGGAAAAAGGGTAATAGAAATGCTATTCAGAATTGGAAGCCTGTAGTACTGAATAATACAGATTATAAAATTTTCATGAAGATCATACAAAAAAGGATAGATGTTAAACTTTTACATTTCTTGCAAGGTGCTTTATATAGTGTTAAAGGTAGGAAATGCCAACAATTATCACTGGTGGGTAATTAGTGGACAGCATATTAAATAGGCATGAAATACTGCTGATTGTGGCAGGTGATTTAAGCAAAGCTTCTGATTCCACACAACGTGGAATTATGTGGTTTATATTTAATTTTAAATATGTATGGAAACATAGTGTATGTGTGTTACTTATAAATACAATAAGTACTGATTAATGAGTGGTTAAGTGAAGAAATGTAGGTTCGCTAACAGGGCAGAGCTTGGAAGTGGATGACATGATGGTATGGAGGAGGCTGAACATTCTGTGTATCCAAGAGATGAAATGGAAGGGCAGTGCAGCAAAGCCACTTGGCTTGGGATCCAGAGTCTGCTACTCAGGAGGAGGAGGACAGGCTAGAAATTGTGTTGGAATTGCATTGATAGAGGCTAGGACAGTATTCATAATTTCAGCCTATGCCCCACAGTAGGGTTGTGATTGAGAGGAAAATAATACATTCGTACAGCAGTTGTAGGACGTACTAAGTAAAGCAGGACATGAATTAGTATTGATAATGCATGACTTGAATGCACATATCTGGATAGACGGAAAAGGCTATGAGGACTGCCTGGGTCCCCATGGGTGGGGCATCAGGATTAAAGGAGAGGCCATTCTAGACTTCTGTCTGACAAATGGCTTGATAGTAGCCAACATGTGGTTCAGAAAGGAAGGCGGTCATAAGATCACATACAAGAGTGGCCAACATGTAAACTGGTAGACTTCCTCCTAGTAAGGAAAGGACACTGAGGTAGAATCTGTGATAGCAAAGTCATTGCCAGTGAAACAGTTGGCCCACATCATAAACCATTAGTTGCTGCAGTAAGCTGAAAGCAGTGATCAGAGAAGGTTCTGAGGTCAACAGAGACCAGGCTGAAGACCTGGAAGTTGACTGGAGAGAAAGTACATCAGGTTGAGGAATTATTCAGGGATATAGCACCCTAAGAAGAAGAAGGAATATGTGGAGTTCAAGAATGGCCTCAAAACAGCATATGTGAGGTCTGCAGAACAAATATGTGACCAGGCCAGGTATGGAAATAAGGTACATAAGGAAGACTGGCTGGTAGTGAAATGCAGAAATCCAGAAAGTCATTTAAAAGAAGGCAGTGCAGCATAAAGTGGGAGATAGAAAAGATGGACCAGGTTAGGAAGGAATACTGGTTGGCTAACAAAAAAGCTAAGAAAGGCATTGCAGTAGCAAATAGGGCATCAGAGGGCACTCTACCAGCTTCTGGAAAGTGACTCGGTAGATTGCACAAAGAAACTATATCAGATTGCAAGGAAAAGGAATGATAAAGAAGATAGTCAAGCATTCCTCATAAGGGATGCCAGCAGTATCCTGCTCACAAGTCCATAGGACATCAAAGGCAGATGGAAGAAGTACTTGCAGCAGCTTCTAAATGTAGAAGACCCCACATAATCTGTACTGCCGCAGGCACTGCCTACGATGAGAGAAGAAGAGGAGCTCACCTTAGAAGAAGTAAGAGTAGCACTGAGGAAAATGAAGTAAGAGAAATCATCCGGTTGAGATGAGGTCACAGCTAGGTGAGATAGGGGAGAAATGGCTCTTGAGACTACTTATAGCAGTGTGGAGAGAGAGGCATAGCCTTGATGACTGGAGAATAAGCATACTAGTGCCACTGTACACGAAGAAAGGGGACGGCACAACTGTGGGCAGTACAAAGGTATCAAACTCCTGTCACATTGCATGAAAGTTTTGGGGAGAGTGATTGATAAACAGATACAGAATCAAAGTAAGATGGGAGATGAGCAGTTTGGATTTGGATCAGGATGCGGCAAAACTGACACAATGTTTGCAGTGAGATAGATGAGAAGAAGGTAGAGACGAGGAAAGAGTCCAACTGGACATTCCTCGACTTGGAGAAAGCATATGACATGGTCCCAAGAAAGCTAATTTTGGCAGTACTGTGATGGTTTGAAGTCTCAGAAACATTGGTAGAATTATTGCAGGCTGTGTACAAGGACCCAATGACTCTAGTACGAACAGTGTTTGGACTCAGAGGAGCTCCCAGTGGGAGTGGGTGTACATCAGGGAGCTCTGAGACCAAAGCTATTCATATTGGTGATGGACTACATTAGCAAAAAGGTCTGAGGCGACAGATCAGCAAAGTTGCTGTACGCATACAGTGTGGCATTACAGGCAGACTTTGATCAAGAACTTTAGCAAAGGATAGGGGAATGGAATGGAATGCAAAACTGAAGGCACATGGGATGACATTTAAGTACAGGTTAAGACAGTGATATTGGCAGCAAGTTGGGAAATCCAAAGAAGCTGAGAATTTAGATAGAAGAGAAGGTAGTGGAACAGGTTAATAGCTGCAGGTATCTGGGAAGGGTGATTGAAGCGAAAGAAATCCTAAATGAAGAGGTCAAAGCTAGAATCAGAGGGGCTGCAGCCAACTGGCATAGATTGTCAGGTGTAATGTATGACAGAAGAATGCCAATAACTGAAAAGTAAGGTGTGCAAAACAGTGGTGTGATCAGTACTGCCTTATGGTACAGAAACTTGGGCAGTAAAGGCAGAGCAGATGAGAAAGCTAGAGGTGATGGAAATGAAGTGCCTGAGACTGAGTAGGATGCACACTGTGGGACAAATGAAAAAATGAGGACAGAAGAGCAGAAGGCAAAGTAGCTCCAGTTGCAGAAAAGATCAAAGAGAACAGATTACTTGGTTTGGGCACATGTGCAGAAAAGAAGACAGTCTGGTGAAGATTTGGGACCGACAGGAAGAAAAAAGGAAATTAGGGCAGCCAACAAAGAGGTGGATGGATTTTATGAGAGAAGATCTGTGATAGGCATGAGTGGCAAAGAAGCCAGGAGTGTAGTACTGAATTGAGATGGTGACAGTTAAATTTAAGCCGCACCCTGACACCTTGTAAAAAATGGGGGAAAAGGGGGTGGTTGATGATGAAGTGAAGAAATTAATATTGAGAGGAATTGGACAAGGATGCCCATTGAGTGGCATAATATTTGCATTAGTTATGAATGGAGTAACAAGTTTTGTTAATCAGGATATGAAATAGGATATGAAATATGTAAGATATGTAATTAGAGAAAGAATGGAGATTCCTGTCATGCTGTCTTATGCCAGTGGTATTATATTTATATCTAGACAGACACTTAGGATTGATGAGAATAATACTGCACTTGAGTTTGAACAAAGTGAAAAGTAAGTGTTTTGAGTATGAGTTGAGTAATATAGGAGAAATCAAATCTTATGCAAGAAACAGAAATGTTAGGAATTAGTGGTGGTGCTGCGGTAGCGTTGTCGCCTTGCAGTAAGACGCTGTCTGGTTCGATTCTCAGCTAGAGCATCTTCTGCATGGAGACATGCGTGAATGGGCGTACCTTTGTTGAAGGTTGTGCGTCAGGGCTGGTAACTCGGCATGTAAAATTCAACTACCAATCATTAGCGGACCGGAGTTCCGCTGTGGCGACCCCTAACCGGGAAAAGCCGAAAAGACACAACAGCAGCAACAACAAAGATTTTGTAGGAAGGGGATTTTAGATTTGCAGTCAAATGTTTTATAAGAAAAGTCAAATGTATGTGTGATTTTCGGAAGGCATTTAAATTGTCACTTTGAAAAAAAATGTATTTGTTGAATTCAGTGATTTTTAGGAGAATTTGCTTATTTAGCTGGAGAATTTAATAAGCAAGCAATACATTAGAATGCAATATTCATTTTTTCTTTCTTTTATATGGGGATCTAGACTGAACTCTGTAAAAAGAGGAAGTGTGTTTGTTGGAAAAGAAGATGGGAGGTTGGAGTTAATTAACCCTCCTGTTAATGCAGCATCTTTAAATGTGTATAAAGTTTTTAAGTGGATAAGAGATGATGAGAACTTAACTAAATTATTAAAATTTAACTACAGTAAAGAATGGGATATGGTGAAAAGGTGCAAAAGAGAAAGAGGAAAAATGAGGAGATAAGGGCTTACCAAAAAAAATGTATAATATGGACCATTTTGGAAAAAGACAGAAAAATATGGAATAAAAATGTATTGGAGAAAAGTTCTATGTACATCCATGGAAAAAATTGGAAGAAAGTAAAGTTAAAGCCAAAAAAAGATAGAAATGAGAGATGTAAAAATATTGTTGAAGTTCAAGATTTTTTGTGGATACTTGTTGAAATTGTCATTGAAAGCTAATATGCCTTATAGAAAAGAAATGCGAGTATATAAAAATTTTGGGGAAGAAAAACATGTGGAGCATTTTTTTAAATGTAAAAGAATTCTAAAGTTAGGGAAACAATTAGGAGAAGCAAGTTGTTTAGATGGTCTAAAGGGAGTAGATCAGATGACTATGGGATATGATTGAATATGGCTTTTATAAATATAAAAATCAAAATGTGTGGACAAAGTGGATAGAAAAATGTTTATGTGGTTCATTTGGAATCAGAGTTAAAGAAAAAAATGTATAATGCTAAATTGGATTTGGCAGAAATGTTTAAAAAGATTAAATTTTGGTTGTAGAAGCTAGAATGGGGGTCAGCTAATTAATTGTGTATTCATAGAAAGGCTTTAAAGTGTAAAAGAAATGTGCAAAATATATGTGATATACAGAACTTTCTTCTTCTTCTTTCGGCTTTTCCCAGTTAGGGGTCGCCACAGTGGATCACCTGTTTGCTCATGATTGGCAGAGGAGTTTTACGGTGTTGAGTTGCCAGCCCAACCTTCCGCAGAAGGCACACACACGCACACACTCACACCTAGGGCCAATTTAGTGTCTCCAATCCACCTACTGCATGTCTTTGGGATGTGGGAGGAAACCAGAGCGCCCAGAGGAAACCCACACGACCACAGGGAGGACATGCAGACTCCTCACAGAAGGCACCCCAGCCGAGAATCAAACCAGAGAACCTCTTGCTGTGAGACGGCAACGCTAACCGCTGCACCACTGTGGTCGCCCTCAGTATTGTAAATAGTGTAAATGTTGTAAATCAGTGGTCTCCAACCTTTTTTGCACCAAGGACCGGTATCAATGTAAGATAATTTTCCATGGACCGGCCGTCTCGCGGCATGCATAATAAAGTAGACATTTATTTGACATTTGTTTAAAGTGGAGGCCAGACTTGGGGAGAAAAGCTGCAAAATACAATAAAAAGACAGTTGACAATAATTACCACAAAAAGTGCACATTCTGCTTAACAGCATAACATTGATGTGCTATGGTTGAGAGGTAAGTAAACCTAATGGCAACCTTACTGATTTTGTTTATAAGAGCAATGTTTAAAATCTGTCCCTGTTATTTGGCTCTGTCCAGCATACCTCTCAACTGTACTGATTTTCGCAGAATGTCCAGATTTTTCCCTCTGAGTTTTGGTCTGTTCTTCATGACTTTTGTGATTTTCTGGCAGATCATTGGGATGATCTGAGGACTAAAGTCGCCAAATAATGATATACATTTGTATTTCTGACCTCATATCCTTCAGAAAAATGCATGGTAAAACAAATCCTGTTATTCTAGCAACTTTCTATGGTTATAAGAGCAGTAATTAAAATCTGTCCCTATTTGTCCCCCCATTCTGTTAGGCTTTGTCCAGATTTTTTGCACTACTAAGAGGTTGAGAGGTATGTGTGTGTGTGTGTGTGCGCGCGCACGTCAGAGAGAGGGGTGGGAGTGAAGAGTGAGAGGGATAGCTGGCAGCAGCTGGAATGAGGTTTTTGTACCTTCAGTCCATACCACACACACACACACACACACACACACACACACACACACACACACACACACAACAGTCTCTGTTGCATTCATGCACACATTCACTCACACATACCTCTCTTGCTCTTTTCCAATCTCTCGCACACAGTCACTCCCTCATTCATACCTGCATTCATTCACACATTGCTGTGTCTGTCACACCCACATGCCACACACCCACTTAAGCATTCATTCATACATCGCTCTCACTCTCCTGATCTCTCTCTCTCTCTCTTTCTCTCTCACACACACACACACACACACACACACACACACACACACACACACACACACACACACACACACACACACTTCCTCATTCATATGTACTTGCTGTAAGTTAAATTTGTGTGTCTTGCATACTTGCTCTGAATTAAAAGGATATTCTTAATATATTTAGTTTGTGTCTTTCATGTTGTATTGAAGTGAAAAGTTTGGGGAAAATGTGACATGGGTTCGGACAGAAGTGAAAAGAAGAAACTGCATACAAGATCACCCTGCCAGTCATTAGTGTCTGCATGTAAACTGCAAGAGTGTATAGTGTGAATAGCAATGTTACAGGAGATACATTTGGACAGAAATGAGCACATAAATTTCATAAAGGATTTTGGGGTCGACACTGGGAAATATGAGTAATGATAGTGACTACAAGAGAAATATCAATAGTGATAGAAAAGAAAAGGACATCAGTGGTAGATTTGTGGTAGTAAGTGGTTATTGGTAGGGAAGAGGATTATACTGGTATGTACTATATTTTATCCATCCATCCTCAACCCATTTTTCCTATTTATATGAAGATGGGGTCAGGGTGTCACTTCAACAGTGACAATCATCTCAAGCCAAGGTTTACACAACTGGGTGGCTAGCCCTGCAGCAGTAGTTCATCCGTACCACTCACACACTCACACACTCACACACTCACACACTCACACACTCACACACTCACACACTCACACACTCACACACTCACACACTCACACACTCACACACTCACACACTCACACACTCACACACTCACACACTCACACACTCACACACACTTGCACCTACGGCCAATTTAGATTATCCATTCCACCTCCTACATGTCTTTGGAATCTGGGAGGAAACCAGAGCACCCAGAGTAAACCCACGCAAGCACAGGATGGACATGCAGATTCTGCAAAGAAGGCAACCCCAGCCTAGAATCAGACTGGAGAACCTCTTACTGTGACGTGACAACGCTAACTGTTGCACCACGTTACAGTTTAGGATAAAGGTTTTAAATATTCAGCACCAAGGGAGTAGAGAGAGTAAAATGTGTTCAAACGTCTGGCATAAAATAGAGCTAGTATAGTACAGGATACATTTGCATTGGCTTCTAGGTTTAGGCTAAGATGCATCATTAATAGATGAGTGTTTGTCTGCTGTAGATGGGTTAAAATGAAGGCTAGTAGTAGCTTGTAATGGATGTATGCAAAAATAATGAGTTGAAAGAAGAAAGTGAAGTAGGTTAGATAAGGTGTGTGAGAGGTTTAACAGAGGTGGAGAAAATGAAAGGGTATGGGATGGCTAAAGAGTTTGTAGGAAAAAAAGTGGTAGCTAAAAAAGGAGGATTAAGAATTTAATTTCTTATTTTGTGTGGGTGGATATTTTTGGCATTTGGAGGATGAGTTTATGTGATTATTACGAAGTGAGGTATTACTCAAGTGAGTGGCAGGAACCTGATAATGTTTCCATTAGGTGTTTAAAGGTTATAAATTTTAGGGGAAATGGGATGGTGTTCCAGACTTGGGATAAAAAGGAGGAGCAAAGGGTGGGATTCACTTGAATAGTAATTAGATTTTGTGACTACTGATATGTGCCTATCTGTACAGCAAAGAGTTCTGTTCACAGAGCAGTAATGAAGTATATTGCTTTTGCTATGGATTTTGTCTGATTTTTAAATTGGGTTGTGAGTAGTAACTGAGAGATTGATATGTTGCAGTTCAGTCCCTTGGAATTGTAGACTTTATTAGTTTGTTTTGTGTGGAGTATTAGCAGCAAATGTTGCTGCTTTATTGTAGCATTACTCAAGTAGGTGGTATTAGGTGGTTGCAGATTTATAAAAATAGGAGCTCTGTATAGAAGGATTGGGAGTAGGTAAGTTGTGGCAGTGGCTTTCCTGTTCTCTGTCAGGTAGGGTTTTATCCTGTAGAAGGCACCACGTTTTTTTTATACTGCTTGTTTTTAATGAGTCGTACATGTATTTTCATCAATTATGATCCCTAGAAATTTTGTGTGGGTTACTAGACTTCCTAGAAATTACATTTCACAGGAGCATGTGTATTTAATTGAAGGTTTGAGTCTTACCCATTAACTATATCAGATTATGTATCAGTAAAAACTTTATAGATATGCAGCATACAGATATAGAAAATGTGAGTGGAAATTTTTCCTGCTCACCTGTTAAAAAGAGGTATTTGATGTGTGCTGGGTATGATTCAAGAGGGGTAACAAAAAATTCAAATGACTTCAAAAGGGATATGAGTGAATGAATGAGATTAAATGAAAGTGGATTTTGAAAAGGTGGGAGAAGTAAGAGAGAAGGAGCTATGGGGAAGTAGTAGTTGCAGTTATTTAGAGGGTTTGACATATTGACGTTGCAGAAGGAATCTCGTTTAATGAGCAACTGCAGAGTGCTAAACGAAAAATAAGTGAGTATTTGGATAAGATGCGTAAGTTTAGAAAAGTCACTGTTAAGCAACTTAAATTAAATTGCAGAGTATTTTAGCTTGATGTCTTAGGCAACAGAAAATAGAGGGAATATTAGTCAAACATGGGGAGATGAGAAGAACAAGATGTATTAGAAGCATTTCGAACACTTCTGGTTTATACAGATTTGTATAAAAATGGAGAACAAAGGAAATTCACAAATGGAAAGTTAATGGAAACCAGATGTTCTTCGTGTTTCACTGTTGTAGTCATTACATCTGGATAATCTGTTGGCAGGTTGCCCTCAGTCAGCGTGAATAACCAAGTCTTGGGTCCTGCATCAGTTGCTGTCTCCTCTTCCATGATGTCAGGTCGTCAGGGATATAAAACATGCAGCCGACGCCATTTTATTCAGTTTTTCTTGCCCCAGATGTCAGATGCCCCCCAAATGGGGAGCAAAAAAAAAAAATATATATATAGATATATATATATATATATATATATATATATATATATTTACACACACATATACATAAATATATATATATATATATAAATATATATATAAATATATATATATATATATAAATATATATATATATATATATATATATTTACACACACGTATACATATATATATATATATATATATATATATATATATACATATTATATATATATAAATATAACTAAACAGCAATATATATATATATATATATATATATATATATATATATAAATAAATGCACTTTTAGCAACATAAACTTTACCTTCATCTAAAAGCAAATACACCACAAAGGCTGTAGAATATAGTGAAGGAAAGAGAAGTTATAGAAAAGGGGGATGGCGGGTGGGTAACCCGGACTGCAACAGTGAATACACTCGAACATCTACATTTATGGTAAGTGTACACAACTGTACTATGTTCTTCGTGTTTCACTGTTGCAGTCATTACATTTGGGTAGAATCCCAAAGCTATGGATGGGAGGATGGAACTAAATAGCATAAGGCCCTGCAGAACTGCAGTGAGTGGCAAAGCCTGTCCTGGATTTGGAGAAGAGAGGCAAATGACAATGCTTTGTGAAGGCATGCACAGAGCTCCAAGTAGCAGCTTCTAGAATGTCTTTGGTTGGAACTCCTCTGAGAAAGGCTGCTGAGGTAGAGGCAGCCCTGGTGTAATGTGACCTGATGCCCTTGGGCACAGGTTTACCATGATGTTCTTCATTCCACATTGCTGCAGTCCTAACCATTGGGTAGTCCGCTGTCCAGTCGGCCCGAATACCAAAGTATATGGCTGACGTCGGTCAAGGCGCATTAGACTGATGTCAGGACGTCAGGGTACTAATGCGCATGACCGACGTCATATCCTCAGTCTTTTTTGCCGCATGGTCTGATGCAGAAGCAGTTTTGCGAGTGCAGGTTGGCGTTCTGAAATTTTCTGAAGTCGGAGTTTCAGACCGAATCAAAGTTGACTAAGTACCCCGTTGGGGAACATTTTGGTTTTTCTTGCCTCAGTATTTAACCGGATGTCAGAAAAAGTGAATAACTGTATTTCTTGTGGGAAACAGATACCTCATAGGGATTACCATACTTTGTGTATACCTTGTTTAGGGCCTGAGCACGACGTTGTTGGATGCCGCTCTTGTGCTAGATTTAACAAACGCACTATTAAGAGAAGGTTAGACTGTGCCAGGTTAGTGTTTGGGAAGCGTTGTAATTATAAAATGCCGCCGGATGCTCCGGCCCGCTTCGCAAAAGCGCAAGGACAAAGCAGCAAAGCCTAGAGTTGAAGAACCGCAGTCCCGGACGCCGGTTCTTTAGAAGGCTCAGTGGAGCCGGAGGTTTTGCCAGGAGTTTCTTTGGAGTCTCAGGCAGAGACTTTACTGTTACAGGATGTGCCCTCTCAGGAGGTAGGCCAGGCTGAGGGGGCTTCTCAGGTAGCTGTACTCCCCTCTTCCTAAGGTGGTTCGAGCCTCTCCTTCTGTTTCCAAGACTTCTTTGAGAGGTAGGCCAGGTTTAGCTTCAGTGGGGGCTTCTCCTAGCACTTCAGGTTCTGTGCCTAAGAAACATATGCTTAAAATGGCAGAGGATTTGATTACTATGATTAGGGGTTCTATGCCCCCTCCTGATAAGAGGCCTAGGGTGGAGCCTGAGTTTGAGAGTTTTGAGCAGTGTTCAGAGGCTTCTGAGTCTTGACTGAAGACTTGCAGGAGTATCCTCCTTATTCTGATTCTGATGTGGATGATTCCACTCCTTCAGCTTCTCCTCCTGAGGATTTTTCATTTTCAGAGACTCTGCATTCCATGAGGGAGCATTTTAAATGGGAAGGCCAAGATTTCTCTGATTCCAGGAAGAGGCTTAGGGAATTCTTGTTTTACCCCAGCATAGGCCCTTAGCTATACCTCCTGTTTTGAATGTGGTGGAAGATGTTTTTGCAGAGGCTTCCTGAACCCTGATTCTTTGCCTCCTGCCCCTGTTAAACCTGATAGGTACTATAGGGTGCCTGAAGCTCATAAGTATCTTTTTAAGAGTCCTAGGGCAGACCCGGAAACTGTTTCTCAGGGGCCTAAAGGTGTTAAGGCCTCTGTTGTTAAAAATCCTGTTCCTCCTGATAAAGAGGCAAGGGCTTTGGATAGATGGGGAAAGAAAGTGTATACTTCTTCCACTTTAGCCATGAGGGCGTTGAATTGTCAGTTTCACATGCTAAAATATCAGAATTATCTCCTTTCACAATTGAAATCTAAGGTGGATTCACTGGCGGAAGGTATTGAGTGTAAAGAGTTGCAGGATTTAGTTCATGTGTCTGAACAAGTGGGTAAGCATTCCTTGCAATGTGGTTTTGATGCTGTGCAGGCCTCCTCGAGGGTGGCTGCCACTGGTTCTGTTCTTCGCAGGCACGCCTGGTTGAGGGATCAGAATTTAGCTGAGCATGTTAAGACAAGGATTTTGGATGCTCCTTTACAGTCTGATGTGTTGTTTGGTTCGCCTGTGGAAGCAGTTTTAAAGAAAATGGAGGACAAGGCTAAGTCTATGCAGACTGTTAAAGATTTTTTGCAGGTGCAACCTCCGAAGTTTAGCAGAAATTGGCCTACTAAGGGATGGACATATCCTGCTTATGATTCCCAGTCTAGGGGTAGGTCTAGACGTGGTAGGGGCAGAGCTCAAGGTTCTTTTAGGCCTAGAACAGGGAGTTCTCCTGCTCAGATTTCTGGTGAGGGCAGGGGTCAGTCCTTTCGTAAACAGACCCAATGACCTGCCTTTTCAGCTGCCAGTACATTCTCGCCTGGCAGCCCCTTTGGGAGGAAGACTGTCTCTTTTTCAAAGAAAATTGGGATTTAATTACTCAAGACAGATGGGTTTTGGATATCATTCACCACGGTTACAGGTTTTATTTCCATACCTTGCCCCTTTCAAAGGCATGCCAGACGTTCCTCCTCCACAAAGGAAAGAGGCTCACAAGCAAATTTCTCTGTTACTCCAAATAGGGGCCATTCAGCCAGTCCCTGTACCAGAAAGGGGCCTAGGATTTTATTCTCGCCTGTTCCTAGTACCAAAGAAGGGGAACACGTGGAGACCAATTTTGGATTTATCTATCCTCAACACTTATCTGGACATTCCCAAGTTCAAAATGTTGACGTTACAACAACTTTTACCTCTGCTGGGCAAAGATCACTGGATGGTAACTTTAGATCTCAAGGAAGCTTACCTTCATGTGCCTATAAGACTAAGTTGCAGAAAGTATCTGCGTTTCAAGCTGGAAATTCTCATTATCAGTTCTCTGCATTGCCCTTTGGCTTATCTACTGCCCAGAGTATTCACAAAGGTTCTGGCTCCAGTGATAGCTTACTTCAGGCTAAAAGGAATTCAAATCTATCCTTACTTGGACGACTGCCTGATTCTGGCTCAAGAAAAGGAAGACCTTCTACAGCATTTGGAATATGTCATAGCAGTGCTAAGATGCCTAGGGTATTCTGTGAACGAAATAAAGTCCAGTCTAGTACCCTCTCAAGACATGTGCTTTCTGGGTGTGAGACTGAATACAGCAGCCCAGATGGCCTTTTAACCCCGGACAAACAAAAGAATCTTTCCAGTTACTTCCATCAACTATCTCTTCAGTCCGGGCTGACTGCAAGGACAGTCCTTCAAGCCTTAGGGTTCATGGCATCTTGTATTCTGGTGCTTCCCAATGCCAAACTGCATATGAGGAAGCTGCAATGGTATCTCAAAATGTATGGACACAGCACTGCCAGGATTTGGACACTGTCATTCAAATAATACCTTGCATTCAAAAAGAATTTTTGTGGTGGGCTCAGGAATGTCACCTAAACAAGGGACTCTCTGTGACCCGCCAGAGGCGAGTCAGATTTTAACGACAGATGCCTCGGACATTGCTTGGGGAGCTCATCTAAATGGAAAGTGGATACAAGACAAGTGGCCTGCCAGACTACAGCATCTACATATCAACATGAAGGAGATGTTAGCAGTCCAGTTTGCATTAATGGCTTTCAAGGAGTTACTTCTTCCAGGGCAGGTGTTGATTCTAACAGACAACACGACTGTCATGTGGTACATCAACAAACAAGGGGGAACACATTCTTATCCCCTATGCAGGCAAGCAATGATTTTATGGGAGACTGCGCTCAGCTTGCAACTAACTCTTCAGGCAAGGTTTCTGCCGGGAGCACAGAACTCCTTAGCAGATGTGTTAAGCAGACAAATCATGGATCCCCATGAGTGGAAACTGGATCTTCATGTATTTCAGAAATTGACAGTGTCATGGGGAACTCCAGACATAGATCTGTTCGCTTCTCCACTAAACCACCAGCTGCCAAAGATTTGCACAAAAGGGTTTCATCACACAGCTTGGAAAGTGGATGCTCTTTCTTTCAGTTGGAAAAATCTTCATGTGTATGCCTTTCCACCTCTGCCTCTTCTCCCAAAGGTGCTCCTAAAGGTCAGACAAGACAAGCCAAGGATGATTTTAATAGCTCCAGATTGGCCTCGGCAACACTGGTACCCACTACTAAGGAGTCTGGTAAGGAAGCCTCCATGGCCTTTACCTTTGATTCCACACCTGTTATCTCAGAAGGACGGTCGCCTGCTCAATGTCAAGCTTCACTCTCTTCATCTAACAGCCTGGCATATTCTGTTTTGAAACACAGCAGGTCTCAACTTCCTCAACAAGTTTTAAATGTGATTATGGAAGCCAGAAGACCTAGTACAAGGAAAGTGTACGCAGACAAATGGAAGAGATTTTTATTTTGGAGTGCAGCAAAGAATTTGGAGATTTCTGAGCCTAATTTGAGTGTGGCTCTTCAATATCTTACTGAGTTATTGGACAAAGGTTTGTCTTTCTCTTCCATTAAAATTCATGCTGCAGCAATTTCAGCTCACTATGATTGTGACCCACCATTGTTTTCGCATCCTTTGTTCAAGCAGTTTCTTAGAGGGCAAAGAATATAAGACCCCCACGAGAGCTCCTACTCCTGCTTGGGATCTCAATTTTGTGTTGGAGAAACTTACTCTACAACCTTTTGAGCCTGCGGCTACTGCTGAATTGAAATACTTGTCATGGAAGACTGCTTTTTTGTTGGCTATTACTTCTGCAAGAAGGGTTTCTGAATTGCAGGCCCTTATGGCAGTAGAGCCCTTTTGATTTTCCATAAGGATAGGGTATCATTACGTACTAATCCTTCCTTTATGCCTAAGGTGGTTTCTAGTGTGGCTTTAAACCAAACTATTCATTTGCCTACTTTCTATGCAGATCCCCAAAATAAGGGGAAAAGATTTTGCACACTTTAGATGTACATAGGCAGTTGCGTTATTATTTAAGCAGGACTAAGGATTTCAGGCAGTCTCAGCAGTTGTTTGTTTCTTTTGCTTTGAGTTCTCAGGGTAAGCCTGTGTCTAAGCAAACTATTTCTAAGTGGATTGGGTTTTGCATTTCATTTTGTTATTCCCATCATGGCAAGGAGATTCCAGCTGGGATTAGGCCACATTCCACTAGGGCTACTGCCACTTCAACAGCATTTCTAAGGGGGGTGGCAACTAAGGATATTTTGGAGGCAGCTACTTGGAGTTCAGTGCATACTTTCTCTAAGCATTACCACCTTCCTCTCTACTCTAAATCTAGGGCCGGTTTTGCCACAGCTATTTTGCAAGGCATGTTGACAGCTCCTGCTTCCTTATGATTTGCCAGCCTCCCTTACCTCTGCTTTGGGATTCTACCCAATGGTTAGGACTGCAGCAATGTGGAATGAAGAACATAGTACAGTTTTGTACCTACCATAAATGTAGATGTTCGAGGATCCACATTGCTGCAGTCCAATTTACCCTCCCTCCTTCCCCTCTGTGTTTAGGGGTGGTGGTGTGGGTTAGGCTATATTCTTGTAATCTTGTATATATTGTACATATGTTTGGTGCAGGGCTTTTTGGTGTTTTTGGTGTGGGCCTTGTCTTTTTAGGATCTTCTGACATCTGGGGCAAGAAAAGACTGAGGATATGACGTCGGTCATGCGCATTAGTACCCTGACGTCCTGACATCAGTCTAATGCGCCTTGACCGACGTCAGCCATATACTTTGGTATTCGGGCCGACTGGACAGCGGACTACCCAATGGTTAGGACTGCAGCAATGTGGATCCTCGAACATCTACATTTATGGTAGGTACAAAACTGTACTTTGCAAGTAGCAGAAACAAATGCAGTGGCTTATCCACTTAGAAATAGTCTGCTTTGATACAGCCTTCCCCTTTGATCCTGAAGCAAATGCCACCATTAGTTGCTCAGACTTTTAGAGACTTGGTCCTGTTTTAGTAGAATCTTGGTTGTCTGTGTACATCCAATGAATGCAGAATCCGCTCCCCCTTATTCTGTGGATTTGGGTAAAATGTTGGCAGGTGAATAGTTTGGTTAAGAGCCAAACTGGATACCACCTTAGGCATAAAGGAAGGATTGGTCCTGAGGGACACCCTGTCCGGGTAAAATGTAATAAAAGGCTCCACAGCCATGAGAGCCTGTAGATGTCCTTCAAGGATGCATCTGCAGTCCTAACAAATGGGTTGTCCTGGCCTCAGGCAGCCCTTCGGTCGGCCGGATTCCAAAGTCTGGGTCTGGCCTCGGCTGATGTCGCACTTCACCCGACGTCATAGCTGCAGTTCAGCGGGTATAAAGGCATCAGCCGACGCCATTTTCCTCAGTCTTTCATGCCGTGTGGCGCCCGAAGTAGAAGCTGTTCGCAAGTGCCGGTCGGTCAGAACCAGAGATTGCTACTACCGAAGACTTCTAAAAAGCTAAGTACCCCATTGGGGACTCTTTCTTGCCTCAGCCGATGTCAGAAAAAGTGAATAATTGTTTAACTTGTGGGAAACAAATACCTCATAAAGATTTCCACTCTTACTGCCTACCTTGTTTAGGCCCAGACCACGACGTAGCAACTTGTCTAGCCTGTGCTTCCTTCAACCGACGGACACTTAGACGTCGGTCGGAGTTTGCAGAAGAGTTTTTCGGCTCCGCTTTTGCTTATATCATGCCGTCGGAGACTCCGACTTCACAATTGGCTAAAAAGCGTAAGGAAAAGGACCGACACTTGCGGTCCGCGGTTTCGGCCGAAACCGCGGTTAAGCCAACCGCGAGTGTCTCTGTTTCGGCTGAAACCGAGTCCGCGGTTCTTCCTTCGGCCGAAAGCATGCCTCCTACTACCGAGGCCTCTTCCAGCATGGCTGAATCTGCTACAGAAAATCCACCTACTCTTACAGTTTCTCAGGATTTATCAGATACTATCCCCTTAGATGTATCTACTCCTGCACGTAGAGCTGCTAGGCCCCCTGCATCCATGTCAATTAAGGCTTTTGCCAGGGCTAAAGCAGCTAAATCTTCAAAGGCCGTGCCTGCTAAAACCCCCTCTCGCAGGCCTAGCTCTAGTACTCAAATGCTTAGTCTAGCAGAGGATCTCATTTCTTTGATCAGGGGAACCCAGTCTCACCCTGACAGGGCCTCTCACCCACCTCCAGAGAAGAGGCCTAGAGCAGAGCCCCCTGAGCCAGTTTCTTCGGATTACTCCTCTGATGATTCAGAAAATATAAATCCTCCAGAAGGCCCTTATTCTCCATATGAGGATTCTGATGCAGAGGATTCCATACCTTCTGCCTCTCCTCCTGAGGAATTTTCTTTTGGGGAAACCTTGCATGCTATGAGGGAACAATTTCAATGGCAGGGCCAGGATTTTTCAGACTCTAGGAAAAGGCTTAGGACATTTTTACATTTACCACAGCATAGGCCTTTAGCTATTCCTCCAGTACTTAGTTGTGGATGATGCATTTAATGATGCTTGTACTGCCCCTGACTCCCTGCCTCCGGCCCCTGCTAAGCCCGACAGATACTACAGGGTTCCGGACACACATTATCAATCACAGTGACTTGGCTCTGAAACCGCCTACCAGGGAACAACTGGAAGCACCCTTAGGCGGAAAGCTAGCCTTATTTTCAGTAAATTGGCATTACATTACAGGAGACAAATGGATTTTACAGACAATAGACAAAGGCTACAGGTTTCACTTCCATACTCTTCCAAGGAAGAGAGGAATGCCAAACCTTCCTCCAAACCAAAGGACAAACGCTCTACAGCAAATAGACCATTTACTAAGGATGAGAGCTATAGAAAAGGACCGGCTATGGAACAAGGACAAGGATTTTATTCAAGACTTTTCCTGGTACTAAGAAAGGAAAACCAATGGAGACCTATCCTCTACCTGTCCGCTCTAAACACATATCTCATTGTTCCAAAATTCAAAATGCTGACCCTACAGCAACTTCTTCCCATGCTGGGCAAGGAGTCTTGGCTGGTGACTCTGGATCTCAAGGAGGCATACCTGCACGTCCCCATACGACCAAATTGCAGAAGATACCTCAGATTTCTTGCAGGATCAGAGCATTATCAATTCTCAGCATTGCCTTTTGGCTTATCTACTGCGCCCAGAGTATTCACGAAATGCCTGGCATCAGTAATTGCTCATTGCAGGCTTCAGGGAATTCAAATTTATCCATACCTGGACGACTGCCTGTTACAAGCGGACAGCAAAGACAAATTAACAAAAGATTTGAAAAGGTTATTCACCTGCTGCAAGCCCTGGGATACACAGTCAACACAAAAAAGTCAAGGCTGATACCATCCCAAAGGATAACCTTCTTGGGTGCAGAACTGGACTCATCAAACCAGATGGCATTCCTCACAGCAGAAAAACAGAAGCAGCTACCACTCTATTTCATGGCATTAACAACGCAGAACCAGCTTACAGCAAGGAAAATCCTGCAAGCCCTGGGTTACATGGCATCATGCATAATATTAATTCCACATGCCAGACTACATATGAGGAAGTTGCAATGGTACCTGAGGAATTTATGGTCTCAGCACAAGCACAGCCTAGAAACCCAAATTCCAATAATTCCATGCCTGAAGCAAGAATTCCAGTGGTGGGCCCAGGCCTGTCAATTGAACAAAGGACTGCCCTTCCACAGACCTCACCCAAGCCAGACTATCACCACGGACGCCTCAGACCTCGGTTGGGGGGCACACATGGTAAACAAGTGCATACAAGGCTTATGGACTCAAGACCAGATGAACTTACACATAAATCAAAAAGAGATGCTGGCAGTAAAACAGGCAATTCAGACATTCAGACCATTTCTTCAACAGGGTCATTTGCTGATAAGGACGGACAACACCACAGTTATGTGGTATATCAACAAACAGGGAGGCGCACATTCATATCCTCTATGCCGGACGGCAATGGACCTCTGGAATGTGGCCCTGAGCCTCAACATTCAGCTCCAGGCCATGTTTGTGCCAGGAAAAGAAAATATACTAGCAGACATCTTAAGCAGAACCACCACGGATGCCCACGAATGGATGCTGCATCCAGACATCTTCAAAACCATCACAAGGAAATGGGGACTGCCAGAAATAGACCTGTTCGCATCCCCACACAACCACCAATTGAAAAAATTCTGCACAAGGACATACCACCCACTTGCTTGGAAGGTGGACTCCCTATCCTTCAGTTGGGAAAACCTGACAGCATATGCATTCCCACCTCTTCCTTTGATGCACAAAGTGCTACTGAAGATCAAAGAAGATCACCCGAGGATCATCTTGATAGCTCCAGACTGGCCGAGGCAACATTGGTACCCGCTACTGAGGAGTATGTCCCGGGAACACGCATGGCCTCTACCCCTACTACCTCTACTGCTAACACAGAGCAAATCCTGCATCCAAACTTGAAAACACTGCAGCTAGCTGCTTGGAACATTACATAAGGCAAAATAACCCAGATTTATCTCAAAGGGTTAAAGACATTATCTTGGAGGCTCGCAGACCCTCAACAAGGAAAACTTATTCAGCAAAATGGAAAAGATATCTCATTTGGAGTTCAACAAAAGGAGTAGATGCATCATTGGCAAACATAGCTAACATCCTGGAATACTTAGCAGAGCTTTTCCACAATGGTTTGTCTTACTCCTCCATTAAGATTCATGCATCAGCAATTTCAGCAGAATACAACATGGATCCTCCAGTCTTTTCTCAACCTCTACTCAGGCAGCTTCTCAGAGGAATTAAAAATGTAAAGCCACCAAGGAAACCACCATTGCCTACATGGGACTTGAACTTTGTGTTAGAAAAGTTGACACTCCCCCCTTTTGAACCAGCAGCAACAGCAGAATTACAGTTCTTATCTTGGAAAACTGCATTCCTGCTTGCAATCACTTCAGCTAGAAGGGTTTCTGAATTACAGGCATTAATGGCAGTACAGCCCTTCCTTATCTTCCATCAGGATAGAGTGTCCATGAGAACTAATCCTACCTTTATGCCAAAGGTGCTCTCCAGGGTATCATTAAACCAAGCAATACACCTACCAACATTCTTCCCCAACCCGCAGAACAGGGGGGAAAGATTGCTGCATACCTTGGATGTACACAGACAATTAAGCTACTACCTGGACAGAACCAAGAACAATAGAAAAACTGACCAGCTTCTGGTAGCATATGCAACAGGAATGGAAGGAAAAGCAATTTCAAAACAAACAATCTCAAAATGGATAGGAAATTGCATTAGATTTTGTTACTCTTTTCATGGAAAGGCAACTCCAGAAAACATCAGACCTCATTCCACAAGGGCTACAGCCACTACTACAGCTTTCTTACGAGGAGTGGCTACCAAAGACATTTTAGAGGCTGCTACTTGGAGCTCCGTGCATACATTTGCCAAGCATTATAATCTACCCTTATACTCCAGATCCCGAGCAGGTTTTGCCACTGCTGTTTTGCAAGGGATCTTAACTACACCATAAACTCTTAGTGCCTTCTTAGTGCCTCCCCCAGTTTGGCTATGGTATTCTACCCATTTGTTAGGACTGCAGATGCATCCTTGAAGGACATAGTACAGTTTTGTACCTACCATAAATGTAGATGTCCGAGAGGTATGCATCTGCAGTCAGGATTACCCACCCTCCTTCCCCTCTGTGGTACTTCTAGGGTATTTGCCCATCTTGTAGCTAGCTGGGGGAATCTATTATGGTGTATTTGTTTGTATATATGTATATACATGTTTATTTCTATTTGCTCTCTATTGTTTGGAAACATTTGCATTTATCCAAATTTAGCCTTCCTAGAGGGCACCTGGCATCTGGGGCAAGAAACACTGAGGAAAATGGCGTCGGCTGATGCCTTTATACCTGCTGAACTGCAGCTATGACGTCGGGTGAAGTGCGACATCAGCCGAAGCCAGACCCAGACTTTGGAATCCGGCCGACCGAAGGGCTGCCTGAGGCCAGGACAACCCATTTGTTAGGACTGCAGATGCATACCTCTCGGACATCTACATTTATGGTAGGTACAAAACTGTACTTTCTGAAACACTTCTTGCTGAAGCGATTGCCAAAAGGAAAGCTGTTTTTCAAGATAAAAATTTTATATCCGCAGTAGCTGCTGGCTCAAAAGGAGGCAGGGTGAGTTTTTCCAGCACAAAATTGAGGTCCCATGCAGGAATTGGTGATGATCTGGGAGGCCTTAAATTTTTGGCCTCTCTAAGATACTGTTTTAGCAGAGGATGAAAAAAGATGGGAAGCTCCATGTTGTAATGAGCCGAGATGGCAGAGGCATGGATTTTTATTGAAGAAAAAGATAGGCCCTTGTCAAGCATCTCAGTCAAGTATTGTAAAATCTGACGAATATTTGGTTTTGCTGTGTCTGTTCCTTTTGCTTGGTTCCAAGCACAGAATCCCTTCCATTTATCAGCATAAGATTTTCTAGTACTAGGCCTTCTAGCTTCCAAAATGACATCCATCACAGATTTACTGAGAGGTGCTGTTTGAATAATTAAATGATCAGCCATGCTGCAAGGTTGACAGTTTGGAGCTGGGTGTGCAGAATTTGATTCTTCTGCTGAGACAGTAGACGAGGTATTTGAGGCAAGTACTAAGGAGGGAGTTGAGACATATTCCTTAGGATTGGGTACCAGTGCTGGCGAGGCCAGTCCGGGGCAATTAGGATAATTTTTGGTTTTTCCTGTCTGACCTTTAGCAAGACCTTGCAGAGAAGAGGCAGAGGGGGAAAGGCATAGACTGAAAGGTTTTTCCAACTGAAGGATAGCGCATCCACTTTCCATGCTCGTCTGTGATAAGCCCTTGTGCAGAATTTATCCAGTTGATAATTTTGGAGAGAGACAAATAGATCTGTGTCTGGGCTCCCCCATTTCTGTGTTACCATGCTGAAGATTTGTGGATCCAGTTTCCACTTGTGCAGGTCCATAAGATTTCTGCTTAGGTCGTCTGCCAGAGTATTTTGTTTTCCTGGCAGGAATTGAGCTTGAAGATGTACTTGGTAAGTCAAGGCTGTGTTCCACAATGCCATGGCTAGTCTGCAAAGGGGGTAGAAATGCGTACCCCCCTGCTTGTTTATGTACCACATAAACGTGGTGTTGTCCATCTTTATCAGTAGTTGTCCTAGATGAAGTAAGTCCTTGAAGGCTGTCAGAGCATTCTGAACCGCTAGCATCTCTTTCTGGTTGATATGCAGATGCATTTGTTTTGGGTTCCATAGGCCCTGAAGGCATCTCCCCGCCAGGTGCCCCCCCAAGCATAGCCTGATGCGTCTGTAGTTAGGGTTTGGGTGGGAGGGGGTAGAGTGAATGACAGCCCCTTGATGTCCTTCATGGATGCATCTGCAGTCATAACAAAGGGTTGTCCTGTCGTCAGGCAGCCCTTCGGTCGGCCGGATTCCAAAGTCTGGGTCCGGCTTCGGCTGATGTCGCACTTCACCCGACGTCATCTCTGCTGGTCTTCGGGTATAAAGGCGTCAGCCGACGCCATTTTCCTCAGTCTTTCTTGCCGCGTGGCGCCCGAAGCAGAAGCTGTTTGCAAGTGCCGGTCGGTCAGATCCAGAGATTACTACTACCGAATACTACTTCGAAGACTTCTAAAAGCTAAGTACCCCGTTGGGAACTCTTTCTTGCCTCAGCCGTTGTCAGAAAAAGTCAATAACTGTTTAACTTGTGGGAAACAAATACCTCATAAAGATTTCCACTCTTACTGTTTGCCTTGTTTAGGCCCAGACCACGACGTAGCAGCCTGTTCGGCCTGTGCTTCCTTCAACCGACGAACGCTTAGGCGTCGGTTGGAGTTTGCTGAACAGTTTTTCGGCTCAGATTTTGCGTACATTATGCCGTCGGATCCTCCGACTACCCAAATTGTTAAAAAACGCAAAGAAAAAGACCGACACTCGCGGTCCGCGGTTTCGGCCGAAACCACGGTTAAGCAAACCGCGAGTGTCTCGGTTTCGGCCGAAACCGAGAAAACTGGTCAATCTTCAGCCGAAACCATGACTACTACTGAGGCTCCTGCTACCTTACCTGAATCAGCCTCAGAAATTTTGCCTACAACTGTGGTTCCTAGTGATTTATCAGACACCATCTCTTTGGATGTCTCTACCCCAGCACGTGGTGCTGCTAGGCCTCCTGCAGCCATGTCTATTAAGGCCTTTGTCAGGGCTAAAGCAGCCAAATCTACTAAATCAGTGCCTGTTAAACCCCCCTCAATCAGGCCCACTTCTAGTTCACAAATGCTTACTCTGGCGGAAGATTTAATATCCTTAATTAGGGGATCCCAATCTCACCCAGACAGGGCCTCTCAGCCCCCAGAAAAGAGACCTAGAGCAGAGCCCCCCGAGCCTGTGTCCTCTGATGATTCTGCGGATGACTCAGACATTACAGACCAGCCAGAGACTCCTTTTTCCAATTATGAAGATTCCGATGCTGAAGAATCCATTCCAGCTGCCTCTCCACCAGAGGAATTTTCCTTTGGGGAAACCTTACATGCCATGAGAGAACAATTCCAATGGCAGGGACAAGATTTCTCAGATTCAAGAAAAAGGCTTAGGACTTTTCTGCACTTACCACAACATAGGCCCTTAGCTATACCTGCTGTCCTGTCTGTTGTGGACGATGCATTTAATGATGTCTGCACGGCACTTGATTCTTTACCTCCAGCCCCTGCCAAACCAGATAGATTTTACAGGGTGCCAGACACTCATCACCACTTATACAAGGCCCCACTTGCAGACCCCGAAACTATATCCCAGGGGCCTAAGGCAGTTGCCTCGACCACAGCAAAAAACCCTATTCCCTCTGAAAGGGAATCCAGGTCCTTAGAGAGATGGGGGAAAAAAGTCTACACCTCTGCTACTCTCTCAGCTAGAGCTTTAAACTGTCAGTTTCACATGATCCAATACCAAGAGTTTATGCTTGATCAGTTAATTAAAAAACTGTCCTCTGATGAATCTTTAGATAAGAAATATGTATTAGAAATGGTGAATAACATCCAACAGGTTAGTAACCATTCCTTAAAATGTGGCTATGATGCACTGGAGGCTTCATTTAGATCAGCCATGACTGGCACAGTGATAAGAAGGCATGCATGGTTGAAAGAACAGGTCTTACCGGATCATGTTAAAGCTAAGCTATTGGATGCTCCTATGGATAAGGCCAGTCTATTTGGGGAACCTGCCCAACAGGTAATGAAGAAAATGGAAGAGAAGGCAAAATCTGTACAAACAGTTAAAGATTTCCTACAGGTTCAGCCCCCAAGGTTTAGCAGGAACTGGCCTGCCAAAAATTGGCCCTTTCCTGACTCCACAAGATCACAAAGGGGCAGGAACAGACGCTCTAGGGACAGAAATCAATCCAGAGGAGGTGCCTACAGAGGACGACAGTGGCAAGGCAATAACCGAGGCACAGACACAACCACTGCCACTGCAACAGGACAATCACAGTGACTTGGTTCTGATTCCGCCTACCAGGGAGCAAATAGCAGCACCATTAGGCGGAAAGTTAGCCTTATTCTCGAAAAATTGGCACTACGTCACAAAAGACAAGTGGATTTTGCAAACCATAGACCAAGGCTACCGGTTCCACTTCCATACTTTACCAGTAAAAAGAGGAATGCCAAACCTGCCCCCAAATCAAAAAATAGAAGCCCTGCACCAGATAGCGGAATTAACAAAGATGAGAGCAGTGGAAAGAGTACCAATAACAGAACAGGGCAAAGGATTCTACTCCAGACTCTTCCTAGTACCAAGAAAAGAGAAAAACTGGAGACCTATTCTCGACCTGTCCATCTTAAACACATACATCATTGTCCCAAAATTCAAAATGCTGACCCTACAGCAACTTCTTCCCATGCCGGGCAAGGAGTGTTGGCTGGTAACTCTAGATCTCAAGGAGGCATACCTGCACGTCCCCATTCGACCAAATTGCAGAAGATACCTCAGATTTCTTGCAGGATCAGAGCATTATCAATTCTCAGCATTGCCCTTTGGCTTATCTACTGCGCCCAGAGTATTCACAAAATGCCTGGCATCAGTAATCGCTCACTGCAGAGTACAGGGAATCCAAATTTATCCATACCTGGACGACTGCCTGTTACAAGCGTACAACAAAAGCAAGCTGACAACAGATTTACAAAAGGTCATTTACTTGCTTCAAGCCCTGGGATACACAGTCAATTTACAAAAGTCAAGGCTGATACCATCCCAGACAAGAACTTTCTTGGGCGCGGAATTGGACACAGTAAAACAAATGGCATTCCTAACTGCAGAAAAACAAAAAGAACTCCCTATTTACTTCTTGGCATTGACAAAGCAGAACAAACTAACAGCAAGAAAAGTTCTGCAGGCCTTGGGCTTCATGGCATCATGCATAATCTTGGTCCCACATGCCAGACTGCATATGAGGAAGTTACAGTGGTACCTAAAGAATTTATGGTCTCAACACAGGCACAGCTTAGAAACAGAAATACCACTAATCCCATGCTTAAAACAGGAGTTCCTATGGTGGGCTCAGGCATGCCAGTCAAACCCAGGCCTACCCTTCCACAACTTCCGAGCAAGCCAAACCATCACAACGGATGCCTCAGACCTAGGATGGGGGGCACACATGCTGGACAAATGCGTACAAGGACTGTGGACTCAGGACCAGCTGCACCTGCACATAAACCAAAAAGAGATGCTGGCAGTAAAACTGGCAATTCTACAATTCAGACCATTCCTCAAAGAAGGCCATTTGATGATAAGGACAGACAACACCACAGTCATGTGGTACATCAACAAACAAGGAGGCACTCATTCATACCCCCTATGCAGAATGACTTTGGACCTTTGGAATCTGGCTCTAAGCTACAACATTCAGTTACAGGCAATATTTGTACCGGGAAAAGAGAACACCCTAGCAGACATTTTAAGCAGAACCACCTCTGATGCTCACGAATGGATGCTACACCCGGACATCTTCATGGCCATCACAAAGAAATGGGGAATGCCACAAATAGATCTATTCGCTTCCCCACAAAATCACCAGCTCAAAAAATTCTGCACAAGGACATTCCACCCACTTGCATGGAAGGTGGACTCTCTATCCTTCAGCTGGAAAGGCCTGACAGCATATGCATTCCCACCTCTTCCCTTGATGCACAAGGTACTACTGAAAATCAAAGAGGAACGTCCAAGGATAATTCTGATAGCTCCGAACTGGCCAAGACAACACTGGTACCCATTGCTGAGGAGCATGTCTCGGGAGAAAATGTGGTCAATACCCCTGATGCCTCTGATGTTAACTCAGAACAACTACAGCATCATACATCCAAACCTAAAAACCTTGCAACTGACTGCCTGGCACATCACATAGCAGTAACTAACCCAGACCTTTCACAAAGGGTTAAAGACATTATCCTTGAAGCCCGCAGACCTTCAACAAGAAGGAACTATGCAGGAAAATGGAAAAGGTTCGTCATTTGGAGTTCTGAAAGAGGAAAAGATGTGACGAACATAGATATTGCTAACATTCTGGAGTACTTCGCAGAGCTTCTACATACAGGCCTGTCCTATTCCTACATCAAGATACATGCATCAGCTATCTCATCAGAATACAGCTTTGATCCTCCTGTCTTCACATCCTCTACTCAGGCAGTTTCTCAGAGGGATCAAGAAAGTAAAACCTCCTAGGAAACCACCATTACCAGCATGGGACTTGAATTTTGTACTAGAAAAATTGACACTCCCTCCGTTTGAACCAACAGCAACAGCAGATCTACAACACCTGTCATGGAAAACTGCTTTCCTACTGTCTATTACTTCAGCAAGGAGGGTTTCGGAACTACAGGCCTTAATGGCAGTGCAACCCTTCCTAATCTTCCATCAAGATAGGGTGTCCATGAGAACTAATCCTACATTTATGCCTAAGGTGATATCCAGAGTGTCTTTAAACCAGGCAATCCACCTACCTACCTTGTTTCCCAACCCACAAAACAGAGGTGAAAGAATGCTGCATACCTTGGATGTACATAGACAGTTACGCTACTACCTGGACAGAACCAAAGGTAACAGAAAAACTGACCAGCTCTTTGTAGCCTATGCAACAGGAAGGGAAGGAAGAGCAATTTCCAAACAGACAATCTCCAAATGGATAGGAAATTGCATAAGATTCTGTTACTCCTACCATGGAAAACCAGTTCCACAGAACATAAGACCTCATTCTACAAGGGCTACAGCCACTACCACAGCTTTCTTAAGAGGAGTGGCAACCAAGGAAATTATTGAGGCGGCTACTTGGACCTCCGTGCATACATTTGCCAAGCATTATAATTTACCTCTATATTCTAGATCCCGAGCAGGGTTTGCCACTGCTGTACTGCAAGGGATCCTGTCTACACCATAATTTTTATTCCTCCTCCCCTAGTTTGGCTATGGTATTCTACCCATTTGTTATGACTGCAGATGCATCCATGAAGGACATAGTACAGTTTTGTACCTACCATAAATGTAGATGTCCGAACTGGATAGCATCTGCAGTCAGGATTACCCTCCCTCCTTCCCCTCTGTGGTACTCCTAGGGTATTTACCCTCCTAATAGCTAGCTGGGGGGGGGGGGAGTCTCTCATGGTGTATTTGTTTGTATATATGTACATACATGTTTATTTTTTGTGTTTGCCTTCTACTATTTTGGAAACATTGGCATTTATCCAAAATTTAGCTTTCCAAGAGGGCAATTGGCATCTGGGGCAAGAAACACTGAGGAAAATGGCGTCGGCTGATGCCTTTATACCCGAAGACCAGCAGAGATGACGTCGGGTGAAGTGCGACATCAGCCGAAGCCGGACCCAGACTTTGGAATCCGGCCGACCGAAGGGCTGCCTGACGACAGGACAACCCTTTGTTATGACTGCAGATGCTATCCAGTTCGGACATCTACATTTATGGTAGGTACAAAACTGTACTTTTTGGTGACATGTCTCTGCCCACCAAAGAAACTCCTGTTGTAGGCAGGGAATGAGAGGAATCATTGTTTCCAGACCGTGACAATGTTGACTCCATAAACTTTAGGGGCCATTGAAGTTTCCTCATATGCAGTTTTGCATATGGAATTAGTAGAATGCAGGATGCCATGAACCCCCAAGCCTGCAGAATTTGTCTTGCAGATGACTGTTTTTTTTTTTTTTTACATCTGTTTGAAGTATGTTGTCAGTTGCCTTTGTTTGTCTGGCATAAGGTAAGCCATCTGGGCAGTTGTATTGAAGCTTGCACCCAGGAATGTAATTATTTGAGAGGGTACCAGTTGTGATTTCTTTTCATTTATTGTGTACCCTGGGCATGTTAGAAGCCTTTTTACAAATGCCAGATGTTGAAGAAGAATGTCCTTGTTCTTTTCTTGAATGAGACAAGTCGTCCAGGTAAGGATAAATTTGTATGCTTCTTTGTCTGGAAAATGCAATTACTGGTGCCAGGCACTTTGTAAAGACCCTGGGAGCAGTTGATAGCCAAAGGGCAGTGCAGAGAATTGGTAATGCAAAAAAACCTGCCTTGAAGCGGAAGTATCTTCTGCACGATTCCCTTATTTGGGATATGCAGGTATGCCTCTTAAGTCTAGAGTCACTAACCAAGCGTTCCTGCCCAGCATAGGCAGTAGCTGTTGTAAAGTTAGCATTTTGAATTTTGGAATGTCCAGGTAAGTGTTCAAAATCGATAACTCCAGTATTGGACGCCATGCATTGTCTTTTCTGGGTACCAGGAACAGCCTTGAATAAAAACCTTGTCCTTTTTCCTGTTCTGGTACTGGCTGAATAGCCCCCATCTCCATAAGGGACGTAACTTGTTTCTAAGCCTCTGCTCATTGATTTTGCGGCAGATCTGGCCAACCGTTTGGAATTTGCAAAGTATGGAAATTAAATCTGTACCCCTGGGATACTATGTTTAATACCCACTTGTCCTGGGTAATTAAATGCCAGTTTTGAGCATGAAGTGCTAAATTTCCCCCAAAGGGGGCTGCCAAGTGCTAAGTGCTTGGTGAAGTTAGAGGGAAGTCATTGAGACTGCTTACTGTAGGGTTGTACTTTGTTTCCTCCAGATTTGGAGGTGGAGGCACCCCATTGCTTTGACCTGTAAGAACCCTGTGATTGGTATCTAGAGCCTTTTGAGCACCTGGATTTGCCTTGAGGGGCTCTGTTGGACACAGGAAAGGACCAATTTTTAGTAGTCCAGTGCCTACTGAACCTGGGTGGCTGCACTTGTAAGAAATCTTTTACAGTTTGCATAGATTTAGCTTTGTCTTCCATTTTCTTTAAAACCTCTTCTGCCTTATTACCAAACAAGAGTATCATGCTGTAAAGGGGCATCCAACAATTTAGCGTTAACATGATCAGACAGATTTTGCTCCTTGAGCCAGGCATGCCTTGTAATCACAGATCCAGTAGCTGCGGCCCTGCAAGAGGCCTCCAAGGAATCAAAACCACATTGCAAAGTATGCTTTCCAAACTGTTCTGCTGCATGCAATAATTCCTGTATTTCTTTAATTGCCACACAATCAGAAATCAACATCATTTTCTGTTTCAATAAGCCTATAACATGCTGTTGATATTTAAGCAAATGAAACTGGCAGTTTAAGGCCGTAATTGCCAAGGTTGCAGACATATAAACCTTCTTTCCCCATCTAGCCAGCGCCCTGGAATCTCTATCAGAGAGGGTAGGATTTTTGGCTGTAGAGGCCTTTACACCTTTGGGACCCTGTGATATAGTCTCAGGATCAGCAGGAGGATTTTTGAATAGAAATTTGTGGGAGTCAGGAACCCTGTAATATCGGTCTGGCTTACTAGGAGCCAGAGGTAGTGAATCAGGAGCCATGCTCGATTCTGAAAACACATCAATAATGTCTAATACAGGAGGTATAGCCAAAGGCCTATGCTGAGGAAGGAGAAGGAAATCCCTAAGCCTCTTTTTTGATTCAGAGAAATCCTGACTCTCCCAGTGAAAATGTTCCCTTAAAGTATGCAAGGTTTCACCAAAAGAATAATCCTCAGGAGGAGATGCAGATGGGATGGATTTTTCTGCATCTGAATCCTCATAGGGAGGAATAGAAAATTCCTGATCAGAAGAGGAATCAGAAGAAATGGAAACCTGATCTGAAGATTCATAATCAGTGTCTTGCCTAGGCCTCTTAGCAGGGGGGGGGGACCCCTGATAAAGGTAATTAAGTCCTCAGCCATTTTGATCATCTGTTTTTTAGGCATTGGGGCCTGAGGATGTGGATCATGCGTCGTTTTTTTAAGAGTTAAAAACTGTTTTTGATCTTGTTTTTGAAGTTGGCGTCGGTTTTATGTAAAAATGTTGAGGCCTGAAAACACCCTCAGAAGCCGGTGCCTGCTCAGCGGCTCCGGACCCATCCAAGGGACAGACATCCACAGGTTCAATACTCTGAGAATCTCGCAGCATACCGGACTCCGCTTTAGTCTCGGTAGAGGCCTGCAACTCAAAAGTAGCGGGTATCCGGGGCTACGAAAGCACCTCACTGAGTACCGGCAACTGGCTTAGGAGAAGCTTCGTCATCGGTTTTGGACCTCAGCAGTCTGTCTCTGTCTTTTTCTTTGCGTTTTTTGTGACCTCCGCTAGTCGGATTGCTAACAGACGACATTTCAGGGTAATTAAATCTGGATCCAAAATATTTTGAAGCAAAAATATACAGACGCTTAATAGTACGTTGGTTAAACCTAGCACAAAACCGACAGCAAGGCACATTAGGCAAGCAATTCAGTACAAATGAAAATCCTTATGAGGTATTTGCTTCCCACAAGTAATGCAATTATTAACTTTTACTGACATCGGTAAGGAGCAAGAAAAAGTTTCCCCAAAGGGGTACTTAGCTTTAGTTGAAGACTTTGGTTCTGAAACTCGAATGCAAAAATTACAGGAATCGGCCGACCGGCACTTGAACTGCTTCTGCTTCAGGCACCGCGTGGCAAGAAAGACTGAATAAAATGGTGTCGGCTGCATGTTTTATATCCCTGATGTCATGGAAGAGGGGACAGCAACAGACGCAGGACCCAAGACTTTGTTATTCAGGCCGACTGAGGGCAACCTACCAGCAGATTACCCAAATGATAAATCATCTGGGACATTTATTAACTTCAGACACTGACAGAAGAAGAGAATTTGAACTAATGTACAATGTTAAGTTGTCAATCTCGCCTTCATTCTTGCTGGATGGGTTCGGAGCCGATCCTCGGCTCCGACTCGGCACTTGCTAAGCTCGAGAATCACTTTTACCAGCTCGAGGCAGCCCTATATCCCATGATGCAAAGCGGTAATTACCCAGATCTCGTTTGCCGCTTCGCTCATGAGGTCACCTTTTTTTAGCAGCTCCTGGTAAGTGAACTTTCTCTTCTCTTTTTCAAGAGATCCAACCATCATAGTTTTAGAAATTTATTCCCTGTTATAGTTAGTTGGTTTCGATTCACTTAGACCCTATTCCCGTTAGTTCCTCGACCCCCTATATATTTTTTTCTGTCAGTCAGGCCTATAGGCCTTCCCATCTCAACAATTTCCTGTCAGGATTTTTTTTTGTGTAGGTGTGTCTGTGCTTTTGTTTGGTTAGTGTATTTAAGGACTGTGTGTGTGTGTGTGTGTGTGTGTGTTAGTGTCCTACTCGGTCATGTCAAAAGACACTAGGGTCTCAGGTTTTAAGAAGTGTGACTCGTGCTGTCAGAAGATGTGTCTGACAGACGGTCACACTTCTTGTATTTATTACCTGGGACCCCTACACCTGCAGGACTCCTGTGCTATTTGTCATTCTTTCAGCCAGAGGGTCCTGCAGGAACGTAGAAACAAGTTGATCCTTAGGGGTCTCCTTAAGCCTGAGAGCTCCCCGGCTAAGGTCGGTTCCGGGAAGCCCCAAGCCATCGAAGACCCAGGCTTCAGTGTCCAAGTCTGTGGCCTTGGTTCCGACTCCTCCAGAGTCGATATCGGCTCTGTCTGGAGCCGATCCTTCCTTCTTGGAAGTGTCAGTACTGGCGCCGATCGGCACCGATACCCTGGCTTCGACACCTGTGTCTGCTCCGGCTGGAGCCGATACCCTAGCTTCGAAGCATGTTTCGGCTCCGGCTGGAGCCGAAACATCTCTACCTCAGCTCGGAGCCGACAAGCTGTCGGCTCCAACTGGGACTGAAGGTTCATCGGCTCCGATGGCTCCGTCGAGGAAGAGGTCTAGATCTCCTTCACTGGAGTCTATCCACTCGGCTCCGGCCTCCCCCTTACTTTCGGAGCGGAGCCATCGGAGCCGATCGTCAAGGTCTTCCAGGCTCTCAGACCATGATTTGGAGAGAGTGGTGAGTAGACTACTAAAATCACAGGCATTGGCCCAGATGCTCCATAGCCCCGTCTCAGCAGACGACCGCTATTCCACATCCTCCTGAGATTCCTCCTTCGACTCTCCTTCAGAGCTCGGAGCTGGAGATTATTGGTACCGTGACTGTTGCGGCTTCGGAGCCGATACCACACCTTTCGGCTCCGTCGTCTTCGACTCCTATCTCCTCCTTGAGACCTTCCTTTGAGGGATCCGGTCGTCGGGCTTCCCTGGTCGGTTCCGAGGGGGCAAGTGGCATCGGACCCTTGTCCGACCCCGTCAAACCTCTCTGAGCTTCGGCCTTGGTGAGCTCAGCTCCGACATCTGCTTCGGAGCCTTCTTTTTTGGTGGGGCCGGGGATCCCTGTTTCTTCGGAGCGGGATCTCTCGGTCCTCCTTGGGAGGGGAGCCTTCGAGGTGATGAGGAGTCTGCTAGCCCCCGAGCTTAGTCAGCAGTCGGTTCCTTTAGCTCCTCCCTCTACGGTGCCTGTAGATGTCTCTTCCCACTCTCTTGCTCCCGGACCCAGAGATCCATCGCTCCAGGTTTCCCCACTGGGAAAAACTTCCTCTTCCGAGGTTTCTCCTGATCCTTCAGGAGAGCCCCCGCGTAAGAGGACCTGCAAGAGGAAGCACTTAGACTCCCTTGAGTCTACAACATCAGATACCGACTTAGATGAGTCGGAGGGGTCCCCAAGATCCCCCTCTGAGGATGTCTCCTTTTCAGACATCCTAGAACTCCTAAAACAGAGGGGAAACTGGCCCTCCATTAATCCCTCCGAGGATGAGTCTGTATACCTGGAGGCTTTTGGATCTCGACCCTCCACCTCCTGGGTGTCTCAGCCTTTCGACCCCCTCATGGAGGTGATAGCTCAAAAGGCGTGGGCATCTCCTGATTCTGTGGAACCAGTCCCCAGGAGGCCTTCTAAATTTATCACGGCCCCTACTGAGAAACAGTTTCTTACGAAAGGTGTTCCGGTTGATGCCATGGTGGTGGCAGCCGCCACCAAAAAGAAACTTGCAGATCCTTCCGTACCAGTCCATCCTCCTAACAAGGAGTCTAGGACCATGGACAGGTATGGTAAGCGGATGTTTTCCTCAGCGACCTTTGCTATGCGTTCGCTGAATTATTTATGTCACTTCACCCGACTTCAAAGAGAGATCCTCAAAGAATTGGGTGAGGTAGTACAGGAACCGTTAGCTGCTGGGGCTCAAGAGAAGATTGCCTCTCAGCTTGGAATCCTAAATTCCATAACTAACTCCTCCATGCGGCTCATTTCTTATGCAGCCGATGGGGCGAGTAGAGCCGCAGGCACAGGAGTGGCTCTTAGACGTCAGTCCTGGATGCGACTTTGCAATTTCGCAGACCCCTTTAAGGCGTCCTTCACAAATTCTCCATTTGATGGCACTACTTTGTTTGGGCCTCAGGTGAAGGACACATTAACCAGGTGCGAGCAAGACGGCAAGACTCTTTCTGCTGTAGGAGTCTGTTTCTCCACCCCTTCTAGACCTTACCCCAAAGGTCAGAAGGGAGGAAAAATGTGGTTCCGAAAATCTCAGGGAGTCACGCCTGATGCACGTGGTCAGTTTACCCCCAGAGGCAGAGGGGGTAATAACAATAGACGCCGCTCTAGGGGCAGAGGAGGTCCGCAGAACCAGGGCAGCAGAGAGCCTCTCTCTGACAAGCCCTTCCAGCATCCCTGAGGTGTTGCCTGACTGCCCACCCTTGGAGGCAGTCGGGGGGAGATTATCGCTGTACCCAGAAGCCTGGCTTTCCCCCTCAAGACAGATGGGTACAGTCGATCATATCCGAGGGTTACAAGATCCCCTTCGAGGAAAGTCCCTTCCCTCAAAAAGGTTCCCTTCCAGACGTTCCACCCAGTCTAAGGGAAATTGCGAAGCTAGAGGTATCAAAGCTTCTAACAAAAAGGGCCATCCAACCAGTTCCAACAGATCAATTAGAGTCCGGAATCTACTCAAGGTTCTTTTTGGTTCCCAAAAAGACGGGAGACTGGAGACCAGTATTAGACCTCAGCAGACTGAACAAGTCTGTCAAAAAGACAAGATTTCGGATGGTCACACTTCAATCGATTTTGCCCTTTCTGGGCAAAAACAACTGGATGTGCTCCATAGACCTTCAGGATGCGTACTATCACATAAAACTCCACAGACGCTCCAGAGGGTTTCTCCGCTTTCGGCTGGGGACCAGTCATTTTCAATTCAGAGCCCTGCCCTTTGGTCTCACTACAGCCCCCAGAGCGTTCACCAAATGCATGGCAGCGGTCACGGCTCACCTGAGGCGTCAAGGATTCCAGGTGTTTCCATATCTCGACGACTGGCTCCTCTCAGCCACCACCAGGCATCAACTTCTCCAAGCCAGAGATTATACTCTACATCTCTGCGGTCAGTTAGGAATTTTGGTCAACTTCGAAAAGTCTTCCTTATCGCTCTGCCAATCTATTACCCTTATAGGCACAGATCTAGACACTACTCGGATGTCAGCAAACCTAACAAGTCAAAGAATCCTAGATATCCAAAACCACGTTCGGATCATTCATTCCAGCAAAAGGGTACAAGCCAGGTTGGTCCTGAAAGTGTTGGGCCTCATGGCAGCTGCCATCACACTTCTTTCTCTGGCCCGTTTTTACATGCGTCTCCTACAATGGATGTTGTTCACCCAATGGTCCTTCCAGCAGCTTCCCATGCATCACAAGATCCTGGTGACACAAACCTGTAAGAACCATCTATCCTGGTGGACTTCTTCTCCCCTAGTCCATCAGGGCAGACCATTTGTCCCCCCGGCCACGGTCACTTCGGATGCCTCCCTGATCGGGTGGGGGGGGCATTATCAGGGCAGGATTGTTCATGGCACGTGGCAACCGTTCGAATACCACCTGCACATAAATGTCCTAGAGATGAGAGCAGTGCTTTTAACGTTGCAAGCCCTCAACGACTTTCTTCCCTTAAGAACTGTTGCAGTTCACATGGACAACATGTCCGTGGTGTGGTACATCAACAAGCAGGGCGGAACCAAGTCCTATCCCTTGTGTCGAGAAGCTCTCAGACTTTGGCAATGGGCGATCTCCTCTCATCGGTTTCTGGTAGCAACGCATATCCCCGGGAGAACCAACATAATAGCGGACAGTTTGAGCAGAGCTATACTCATGCCTCACGAGTGGTCTCTCAAGCAATCCATAGTGGAGGAGATTTTTCAGAAGTGGGGCCGCCCATGCTGCGACCTTTTTGCTACACCCCAAAACAGCAAATGCCCAGACTTCTTCTCTCTCTTTCCACTTCCGGGCCATCCCCCCAGAGACGCTCTTACCCAAGATTGGCCCCGGGGACTTCTTTATGCTTTTCCCCCCTTTCCGTTGATACCACAAGTACTCCAGAAAGCTACCGTCTTGAGAGCCAAAATGATTCTCATTGCCCCTTACTGGCCTCGACAAATTTGGTTCCCATTCCTTCATCGCCATCTCATGGTGCAGCCTTGGCATCTGGATCCAGTTCCAGATCTTCTGACCCATCAGTCGGGTCAACTGCACCGATCAGTTCGTTCCCTCAACCTCACTGCTTGGTTGCTCCACTTACTTCCTTAGCCAGGCTTCCTATGATCTCTAACCCCGTTAGAGATATCATAGTAGCTTCTCTAAAGTCCTCTACCAGGAGGATTTACTGTAGCAAATGGAAATGTTTCTCTTTTTGGGCAAAGTCTAAGAACATAGACCTTTTTACTGCCCCTATTCAATCGGTCTTGGACTTTCTTGCTGAAAATTTTCACTCCAGTTCTTCTTCTTCCACAGTTAAAGTCCAATTGGCAGCAATCTCTAATTTCCATGTAGGATTTGCAGACCAGAATATTATGTCTCACAAACTTTGTAAAGCCTTTCTCAAAGTTGTGTTCCTACTTAAGCCCCCTGTTAGGGATCCTCCACCACAGTGGGACCTAAATTTAGTGCTGGCATCCTTGATACTTCCCCCTTTCGAACCGGCTGCTACATGCTCATTAAAATGTCTTTCTTGGAAGACACTCTTTCTAGTTGCTATTACGTCGGCTAGGAGAGTGTCAGAACTACATGCCCTCTGTGTTCGTCCCCCTTACTTACTCTTCCACAAGGATAAAGTATCCTTAAGAACCAATCCATCCTTTTTGCCCAAGGTTGCTTCTAAAACAAATTTAAATCAATCCATTGACCTTCCTGTATTTTTTCCCAGTTATTCTAACAGGGCAGAACAAAAACTGCATCGCCTAGATGTTCATCGCCAACTCAGATATTATTTGGACAGAACAAAGCAATTTAGAAAATCTGATCAGCTTTTTCTTTCTTATGCTGAAAATAGGAAAGGTCTTCCTGTTTCTAAAGTAACCTTATCCAGATGGCTATCTTCCACCATTTCTGACATTTATCAGCTGAGGGGCAAACAGCTGATCTCAAAACCTAAAGCGCATTCTACTAGAAGTCTAGCCACATGTACAGCTTTTCAGGCTAGACTACCCTTGGACACTATTTGTGCAGCAGCCACTTGGGCTACTCCTTATACCTTCGTTTCTCATTACAAATTTGATTTGGCCTCCAGGAACAGGGCAAGTTTTGGTTCCACAGTTCTCAAGAGTCTGTTCCATTGAGCCTCCCAGGATAGGGGTGCTAGGGACGCGGTCCCATCCAGCAAGAATGAAGGCGAGATTGACAACTTAACATTTAGAAGTTATGTACCTACCATAACGTTCCATGTTAGTTGTCTTCTCTCGCCTTCTTTCTTGCGTCCCTCCCTCCTGTCCCCCTAGCCTGGACAGACCTTGATTTTTTCCCCTTTTTTCTCTGGAAGATTGTTCCCCCTCGGACACCAGTTAGCTCGGGATCTCTGTTACCTGGTTCCCCTTACAGTCTTCTCAGGTTAATTCTTCTGCTTTCCTTGTGGAAAGATTGCGGGCAGTTTTCCTATAGATACAAACGAGATCTGGGTAATTACCGCCTTGCATCATGGGATATAGGGATGCCTCGAGCTGGTAAAAGTGATTCTCGAGCTTAGCACGTGCCGAGTCAGAGCCGAGGATTGGCTCCGAACCCATCCAGCAAGAAAGAAGGCGAGAGAAGACAACTAACATGGAACGTTATGGTAGGTACATAATTTCTAATTTTCCTGAAGTTAAATAATTCTATAATTCGTATTTAGAAGGTATGCAGGAGAAGTTGTGGATGACATTAAAAAATTCAAAGAAGTTTGGAGAAGAGTTATGTGGTTTATAGTTAGGAGTTAGGAGTACTTTAAAGCTTTATAGTTAAGCTTGCATATAATTAAGATATAGTAGATTATTATAAATTTAAATAGAAAAGGATGATAAAAGTGGGTGGGGGACTGAGAGTTGGAGGGAGTGAAGGAAAGAGAAAGCGAGACTGGAATTTCTGGATATTCATCTTTAAAGAGAGGAGTAATAACCGTAGACAGTATTATATTTGTAAAGTAGTTGTAGATATTCTAAGAACTAAGCCAACACTGGGGAATGGCGAAGTATATTTTACCAACAGAAATCTCGGCAAGTAGGGATTTTGAAAATTGGCAAAGGGGCTTGCAATGTACTAGAAGAAATTAGCAAAGGAACAAATGTGTAGGAGCTGATAACTCTGGAGGGAAATCTAATAGACTGGGATGAGACTGAAGAGTAGTTTGGAATGCAGGTTGAGGATTGCCTTCTCTGTTAGGGATTGATAACCAAATATAGATAAAGAGAAAGGGGTACAGGAGTGCCAAGTGAAAGACCAGCTTTAGTGGAGTTTTTAGTTGAGTCTAGAAAAGAAGGTGCTGTAAACCGTATTTGAATATTGCACAGTGGCTATAAGAAATGGAAGAAGTTAGAAGAGATTGGGAAATTGGAGTAGAAAGGTAAATTATAAAAGAACAGTAGGAAGAAGTCTAAGTGGTTCCCAAGTTTGCAACAAAACTCTAGACGCTTTAGAATTTTTGCATGGAAATGCTTGCATATTTATTTTCATACACAAGTAGAATTCAAAGGATTTTTCTTTCTAGCAAATGTTGACAATGTTTTAGGGAATTGAGTGGAAACTGGGAACATGTTTTTGTGACTAACAAACTGACAGATTTTAAAAATTGTCTGTGGAGTACTTTGACAGAAATGTATGCAGTGACTAAGGAAGTTATTATTTTGAGATGGGATGTAGAATCTTATTTGCCTGGACAAAGTAAGGCCAAAAAGCATTAGCTAAAAATAGAAATCAGTCTAATTCAACTGTAGTCTAAGTTTTGAACAACTGAAGGTTGTACTTTTTTAGAAAAGGAACAAATCAAATTTTGTAGACATAAATGGAACTTATGAGACTAGTACATTCAGAATAATGCTCGAGCAGATAGTTTAAGGAAAGGCAGGGATTTAGCAATTAATGTAATATTTGAGTGAATTAAAATTTGTTAAAAAGAAAGCATATGCATGACAATAGTAGAAGCTGCTGTTGTGGTTTATTTTCTGTTCTGTTAACATATTTGAGCCCACGTTACGACTTCTTAATGTGGCAATGTTTGAGGGGAAAAATATGGAGGATGCTTATTTTTTGGATAAATTCATCCAGAATGCCAGTGATTTTACCTTATAATTCTCTTCTTTGATGTATTTTGTGGAGAAGAGTGAGTGATTTTTAAAATGCACTAATGCAAAAGTGTGTCTGATGCCAGGCTTCTTTTAAAAGCAAAACTAAAGTGCCATTTTCAATATCAAGCTCTAATTTGACAGAAAAACTAAACATCTGATCACCTGGCAGATAAACTGAATATCTGGAGATGATGTACTTAATGGGAGATGGTGCTAATCTCCTACAATATTGAGTGATGACGATGATAAATCAAGACTAGTTAATGCAAACCCGCTTAAATTTGTCCATGATAATGATGGCCTAAAATTTGATCTGGTTAGCGGATTTACTAAAAAGCTCAACTTAAGTAAAAATACACCTTGCAGATCAGACTTATACAGTTACAGCATGCTCCTTTTCTTTACATTGTTTTTTTGTGTACTAGTTTCTTTACTTGTCAATCTGCACAGTTTTTCCGGTCTCAAATTTAAGAAACTTGCAACGAAGTTTGCCAGTAAGTGTACCATGTAAAAAAAACTTGACATTACCTTACCCTCTGGAGAAATCTTTGGTTTGTTTCTGTTTATTTTATCCAGATAAAAAGGCATAATTGCATCATTTCATTCCCCTGAAGATATTCTCCTTTACTGAATGTCTTCCAGTAGTGTATTTCTACACCCATTTTTAGATGTTAGTCAATCTGAACAAAGCCATCATGTCTTTTCTATGTTGACTCTCTGTATTTGTGTATGTTGCCAGGCTCTAGAAGACATTTGACAGCATAAGCTAGGAAATTTTCAAAAATGTACCAGTTCCTTTTGGGTGCACATTCTTAAGAAGAATAATACCAACAGTACAGAATAATTATATTCATAAATATGCAGAAACTATTCCAAGATGTAAACCAACATGGGAATTGAGAAAGGAGATTTTGCCAATGAAGATGACTGCAAGTAAAGGTACAGAAAGTAGGCAAGAGGAGTTGGGAATTTAAAGGGGAACACTGAGAGAGGATCATTGGAATTTACTAGGCTATCAACACAGAGTTAATTTCAAACCTAGCCATTTCATCCCAATGTAATACCATAGAAATGCTAGTCAGTACCCAGGATTGCATTTTGTAATGACTACCCATGTCCAGGAGGGTTGTGGGTGCTATTCCCTATAAGAATTTACGGTGCCCTATCCACTCTTCCAGGTTCCTCTTGAACAGTGTCCTAGAGGTGCTCTGTTTCACATACATTTTTAGCCTACTCCAAAAATTCTGGGAGACATATCTGCCCCTCCAGCATGTCCTCTGAAAGCTGAAGGCCATATTTAGGTCCCTGGAATGGGAAGCTGTAGTTCTGTTTGATTTATGGGTGTGCAGCAGGTTCATAAGTCTCCCCTAAGACACATAAGGTACGATACAGAGTATAGTGACATGGACTTCACTCACTCTGTGTAAGGCACGTGCCAGATTCCCTTGATCTTCTGAGGTGTGTCCAGTTGTTGCAGGTGCTTTGTACAGTACATGCCGAATGGGGTATTATACTTAATTATGGGCCGGATTAGTGCAGAGTATAGAGGAGGTTATATCCTCCTTTGCTGTTGAGGCGATGCCTTTACTAAGGTGGTCAAAGTTAAGTTTGCAGTCAACTTGTGATCCCAGATTTTTTACCACTTTGTGGGTACTTAGGGTGGTGATGTGGATTTAATAGTGTCAAGGGACATAGTCTTTGCGGAAGGGAATGATGATGCATTTCTTTGCATTCAGTTTGAGACCATAACTAAGACACCATCATTGGTCTGTGTAAGACCCTGTTGGAGTATACTGACATCATTTGGGGATTCAGTAATTATACCCAGTTTGCAGTCGTCCGCAAACTTTGGTCTGCCACAACCCCTTATTTTTGGCCTGAACTTTTGAGAAGTTTATACCAAACAGTAGGGGACCCAGCACTGACACCTGTGTCACCCTGCTGGTGACAGGTCTGCTGATTCATGTGGCGTCACCCACTTTGATAGTCTGTCCATTTTTTGAGCCAGTTGGCAGTCCATCTTACAACAAAAGGGTTTACATTCAGTTTGCTATCGGGAATGTCTGAGTGTCGGGTTCTGTCTAAAGCCTTTGCCAATTCGAGGTATGCTGTGTGCACAGATTTGCCCTCGTCAGTGTCCCTGGTCACATTTTTGAAGAAATCCAGCAGATTTAACAGGGAGGATCTGCCCTTAACAAACCCGAATTGGGATCAAGGATTTGGAGGTCACCTGTGTCTTTGAGGTCCATAATGATATGATGATCATCGTGTTACACTGCTGCAGTCATTACACTTGGGTTATCCTGCCATCAGGCGGTTCCGTAGTCAGCCTGAGTTCCAAAGTCTTGGTCCGGCGTCGGTTGCTGTCACCTCCTCCCTGACGTCAGTGCGACAGGGGTATACAAGATGCAGCCGACACCATTTTCTTCAGTCTTTCTTGCTGCGCGGTGCCCGAAGCAAAAGCAGTTCGCAAGTGCCGGTCGGCTGTCTCCTGAGATTTTCATTCCGAATCCAGAACCAAAGTCTTCTACAAAGCTAAGTGCCCCCATTGGGGAAACTTTTTCTTGCCTCAGACCGATGTCAGTAAAAGTTAATAACTGTGGGAAGCAAATACCTCATAAGGATTTCCATTCCTATTGTATCCCATGCCTAGGCCCAGACCACGACGTCACTGGTTGTCGGTTTTGTGCTAGGTTTAACAAGCACACTATTAAACGTCTGTTTGATTTTGCCCGACATTATTTTGGCAGAAAATTCAATTACACCATGCCGTTGGAACTTCCGATGACTGGAATACATAAAAAGCGCAAAGACAAGGACAGGCATCCGAGGCCCAAAACTGACGAGGCCTCTTCTAGGCCGGTCGCCGATTCTCCGGTTTTCAGTGAGGCGCCTTCACAGCCCCTGACGACCACTTCTGCTGAACCACAGGACGCCTCCGACTCCCACATGGAGCTGGCTGGGCCTTCGGACGCACAAGTTTTTCAGCCTACCAGAACTAACCCTTCAGAGGGAACCGAAGTAGCTGAGCAATCCACAACTTCAGAGGGTGTTTTCAGACCTACTCAGTTAAGAACATTAAACCCTCTGCTAAGTCTAAGCCTCCCTTTAAAAACAAACAAATACAGCATTCTCCAGGACAGGCCTCCATGCCTAAGAAACAAATGCTCAAAATGGCCAAAGACCTAATCACCCTGATCAGGGGTTCCCATCCCTCTCCTGATAAAAGGCCCAGACAGGATGCAGACTATGACTCATCCGACCAGGTGTCCATTTCTTCAGATTCATCCTCCGACCTAGGATATTCTTTACCCCTTATGAGGATTCTGATGCTGAGGAATCTATTCCATCAGCCTCTCCGCCTGAGGACAACTCCTTTGGGGAAACCTTACACACCATGAGGGAGCATTTCCATTGGGAAGGCCAGGATTACTCAGAATCCAAGAAAAGGCTCAGAGACTTCCTTTTATTACCTCAACACAGACCCCTTGCTATTCCGCCAGTGTTAGATATTGTGGATGATGTGTATACTGAATCCAGCTTAAATCTTGACTCCTTACCTCCAGCCCCAGTTAAACCTGGCAGATATTACAGAGTTCCTGACTCACACAAAGTCCTGTTGCTGACCCTGAAACTATTTCTCAGGGACCCAAAGGGATTTAAGGCCTCCTCAGCAAAAAACCCAGTTCCCTCTGACAGAGATTCCAGAGCATTAGACAGATGGGGAAAGAAAGTATATACGTCTGCAACTTTAGCAATGAGAGCCTTAAATTGCCAGTTTCACATGCTAAAATATCAGCAATTTTTGATGTCTGAGTTGAAACGAAAAATGCTTCCAGATTCAGATCCTCCTGATTTTAAAGAAATGCAGGATTTATTGCATGCTGCTGAACAAGTGGGAAAGCATACTTTGCAATGTGGTTTTGATTCTTTAGAGGCCTCCTGTAGAGCAGCAGTTGCAGGCTCTGTCATTAGAAGACATGCTTGGTTAAAATAACATACATTATCAGATCATGTTAAAGCAAAATTATTGGATGCACCTTTGCAGTGGGATGTGTTATTTGGAGTTAAGGCAGAAGAGTTATTAAAGAAGATGGAGGATAAGGCAAAATCTATTTAAACGGTGAAGGATTTCTTACAGGTTCAGCCTCCTCGATTTAGCAGAAACTGGCCAACAAAGAATTGGTCCTTTCCAGTTACAGACAGACCTCAAAGGAGCAGATACAGACGTCCAAGAGGTAGAGGTCAACCACAAGGTCCTTGCAGGCCTCGACAATGGGGTGCACTAGGCCAGAAAGAAGGGGAAGACCGGCCCCGACCATATAAAAAGCAGCCTCAATGACTTCCCACTACAGCTGCCAAATAGCTCTCTCTTGGCAGCCCCCTTAGGAGGAAAACTGGCACTTTTCTATCACAATTGGCATTGGATCACCAAAGACAAATGGGTTCTCAACATTGTATCTCAAGGTTACAGGTTCCACTTTCACACTCTGTCAAGGTTAAAAGGAATGCCAAATCTGCCAGCAAATCAATGGGCAGAGGCTCAAAAACCAATTACAGCACTCATGGACAATGAGAGCTATTCAAAAGGTACCACTACAGGAACAAGGACAAGGATTTTACTCAAGACTCTTTCTGGTTCCCAGAAAGGACAAAGCCTGGAGGCGGCCCATTCTGGATCTTTCTTCTCTAAACACTTACCTGGATGTTCCGAAATTCAAAATGTTGACACTACAGCCACTTCTTCCCATGCTGGGCAAGGAAGCTTGGCTCGTGATCTTGGACCTCAAGGAGGCATACCTGCATGTCCCTATCAGACAAACCTGCAGAAGATGCCTCAGATTCATAGCTGGTTCAATGCACTATCAATTCTCTGCACTGCCCTTTGGCTTATTTACTGCGCCCAGGGTCTTCACAAAGTGCCTGGCACCAGTAATTGCATTTTGCAGACAGAAAGGAATTCAAATTTATCCGTACCTGGACGACTGCCTGATTCAAGCAGAGAGCAAGGACATTCTTCTAAAGCATCTGGCATACGTAAAAAAGTTAAGTTGCCTGGGGTACACAGTAAACGAAAAGAAATCAAAACTAGTGCCTTCACAAGAGATAATATTCCTGGGTGGCCATCTTGAACACAACGGCCCAGATGGCTTATCTCACGCCAGACAAGCAAGGACAAACTGACTCAATACTTTCAATTGAAGGCAACAAAGACCCAACTCCCTGCAAGAAAAATTCTGCAGGCCTTGGGTTACATGGCATCTTGCATACTACTAATTCCATATGCCAGACTGCATATGAGGAAACTACAATGGTACCTAAAGAGTGTATGGTCTCAACACTGTCAAAGTTTGGAAACCGTTATACCACTAATTCCTTGCCTTCAACAGGAGTTTTGATGGTGGGCTCAAGCTTGTTACCTCAACAAGGGACAGCCTTTTACTCAACCCACAGCCAGGCAAACACTGACAACAGATGCATCGGATTACGCCTGGGGAGCACACATGGCAGGAAAATGTATTCAGGGCGAGTGGCCCACAGAACAAAGGCATCTTCACATCAATCAAAAAGAGATGCTAGCTGTACAAAATGCCCTTATAGCTTTCAAGGACCTGCTGCTTCCAGACAACTATTACTAAAGACAGACAACACCACAGTGGTACATAAACAAGCAAGGGGGCTTACACTCCTACTCCCTCTGTAGACAAGCCATGACCTTGTGGAACACCGCTCTAGACTATCAAGTTCATCTGCAAGCACAATTCCTGCCAGGAGAGAAAAACACACTGGCAGACGACTTGAGCAGAAACATCATGGATCCCCACGAATGGGAATTGAATCCACAAATATTCAGAATGATAACACAGAAATGGTGGAGCCCGGACATAGATCTGTTTGCATCCCCAAAGAACTGCCAGCTACAGAAATTCTGCACAAGGAGTTACCATCCACAAGCATGGAAAGTGGATGCCCTGTCATTCAGCTGGAAAAACCTACAAGTATACACTTTCCCACCTCTACCTCTCCTTCCAAAGGTACTCATAAAAGCCAGGCAAGAAGAGCCAAAGATGATCCTGATTGCACCAGACTGGCCACGCCAGCACTGGTACCCAGTCTTAAAGAACTTAGCACAAGAACCACCCTGGATTTTGCCTCAAATCCCACATCTGCTGACTCGGCACAACAATCAGATACTTCACAGCCAGCTAAAGACCTTAAACCTAGCTGCATGGAAAATTCCTTAGTCAAGCAAGCAATGCCTCTCTCCAAAGCTGTTATGGATGTCATTCTGGAGGCCAGAAGGCCTAGTACCAGGAAAGCCTATTCGGATAAATGGAAGTGATTCTGTGCCTGGAACCATGCTCACAGCCTTGACCCTCTTGTCCCAAACATTCCTCGGATACTACAATATTTAACTGAAATGCTGGACAAGGGCCTCTCCTTTTCATCCATCAAGATCCACGCCTCTGCCATTTCTGCTCATTACAACACTGATCCACCAATTTTCTCTAATCCTTTGCTAAAACAATACCTCAGAGGGGCTAAAAACATAAGACCACCCCGTAGAGCAGCTACTCCAACTTGGGACCTCAACTTTGTTTTGGAAAAATTAACTTTACCTCCTTTTGAGCTAGCTAACACAGCAGAATTAAAATATATCTCTTGGAAAACTGCTCTGCTCCTAACAATAACATCAGCACGAAGAGTTTCAGAATTACAGGCACTAATGGCAGTGGAACCTTTCCTCATTTTCCACCAGGACAGGGTATCTTTAAGAACTAACTCTACGTTTATGCCAAAGGTGGTATCAAGTGTGGCTCTAAACCAAACTATTCACTTGCCAACTTTTTGTCCAAAACCACAGAATAAAGGGGAGAAACTACTGCATTCTTTGGACATTCACAGGCAATTACGCTTCTACTTGGGCAAAACCAAAACTTTCAGAAAATCTGAGCAATTATTGGTAGCATATGCTGCAGGAGCACAGAGAAAAGCCATTTCAAAACAGACCATTTCAAAATGGATAGGACATTGTATACGTTTCTGCTATACACACCATGGGAAACCTGTACCTAGCAGCATTAGATCTCACTCCACCAGGGCAACAGCCACTTCAACTGCCTACCTCAGAGGAGTCCCTACCAAGGATATTTTGGAAGCAGCAACATGGAGTTCTGTGCATACCTTCACCAAGCATTACCATTTGCCTTTATACTCCAAATCCAGAGCTGGCTTCGACACTGCTGTGCTGCAGGGCCTTATAGCCACCCCTAATGCCTTATAGAACCAGCCACCCTACCTCAGCTTTGGGATTCCACCCAAGTGTAATGACTGCAGCAGTGTAACATGATGAACATAGTACAGTTTTGTACCTACCATAAATGTAGATGTTCGAGTGTAAACACTGCTGCAGTCCAGGTTACCCTCCCTCCTTCCCCTCTTACTTGCTGGTACGTACCTATGACTTCTACCCTTTACTACCTATGGGGAGTATTTGCTGGTAACTGAAAGTTGTTGTTTGCTTTTCTTATGTATACTTTACTAGCAATTTGAATTGCCTACCTATTTGGGGGCACCTGACATCTGGGGCAAGAAAAACTGAAGAAAATGTCGTCGGCTGCATCTTGTATACCCCTGTTGCACTGACGTCAGGGAGGAGGCAACAGCAACCGACGCCAGACCAAGAGTTTGAAACTCAGGCCGACTGGGGGAACCGCCTGACGGCAGGATAACCCAAGTGTAATGACTGCAGCATTGTTTACACTCGAACATCTACATTTATGGTAGGTACAAAACTGTACTTTCCATGGCCTTACAAATGAGGCTGGTGAGGCTTATGGGTCTGTAATTCCCAGAGTATGCTGCTAGTCCACCCTTATGGAGTAACTTACTGTTCGTAATTCTGCAGGAACAAAGCCTGTGGTTAGGCTATGATTGAAAAGGATACTTAATGGTAATGCTAGTTCATGTTTTTAGCCTGTTTAGGAGAGAGCCTGGGATGCCATTTGGTCCCATACTGGCTGTGTTTTTTGCCTTGGACAGGGCTTTATTGACCTGCTCTTCAGATGTGTAGAGTGCGAGGGAAGTTTGGGGCAAGGTTCATGATAAGTTTGGAGGGTTTAAGGCAGTGAAATTTTCACCAAACCTATCCACTAGCGGGTTTGCTATCTTCATGGGGTCAGTGTGTATGACACCGTTGGTCCCTAGTTCTGCACATACTTGGGTCCTACCTTTTCAGGCTGTATACGTAGCTGTAAAAGGCCTTGTGGTTAACCTTGGCTGTGCTTTGTAAGTTTTGCTCAAAGAAGCCCTTTGACATGTCCTTGCCTGTTGAGGCTTAGGGGGGTACTTTTCCATTGTTGTGGCCTTGCCTTTGTTTTCTTGGGTAGCAACTTTTTGTACTTATTGTAAACTTTGGTGATGCTGGATGTCCACCATGGCGGCTTGCTTTAACTTAGGCACTGGCTTTGATTCTTTTTGGTACAGCGGTACAGCAGAGTCTGTACATTTATGCAAGTGATTGTACAGGACTTTAGAGTAAGCTTAGGTGTAGTTACCACTTCCAGATGGGGGTTGGGCTTGGAATGCATTTATACTTTCACCTAGGAGGGTATAGTTTGCCTTGGTGTAGTTTTTGAGTCTGATTTCACCCTTTGTGGGTTCTGGTGTTAGTGTCACCACCAGTGCACACTGCTGCATGAAGTGCAGACAAGCAGAAACCTGCTCAAACGCAGGGCTTAAATACAAGAAGCTAAAAACGTGAAAAAAATTATTTTAACACTGTTTGCGGGAAAAACGAAACAGGCAGAACAGAATGCTTTTACAACAGTAAAAAGTACCAGCTAATACTTGCAGTGAAAATGGCAAAAAAAGAGCTTTGAGCTTTGCAAACCGTGAAAGCAGCAATAAAATATAATTTAACAGGCACAGTAAGGTAGACAATTGCAGTAAGGGACCAAGGTATTGGGAGCAAATAACTACAGAGGGAACTGCAAGAGAGTGGGATGAGGCCAGGGAAATTTGAACTGCCTTCCTACCAGGGACGGATGTGGTACAGTCAAAGAGAAAGGGATATGGGAGTTCTAGGTAAAAGATCTGCTGTGAGAGTTTTAATTTAGAATCTAGAACAGAAGCTGCTGTTAAGATAATTAGGGCACATAAAATATTGTATGATGACTCTAATAGTCAATCAGAGGAGGTTAGAAAATATTAGCAAGAGAGACTGGAACATAAATTTTGAAGGGAACAGTGGGAGGAACATGTGTATAGCTTCAACATATGCATCAGGATCCAAAACCTTAAGAATTTTGATGTGGAAGTGTTTGCATAGCTAGTTTTATACCCCAAGAAGACTTTAAAGAATTTTTTGTCAAGTAGACAGACAATGGTGGAAGAATGATAGGGAAGGAGGAGGTAACTAGGAACTTTTTTGGGAGAGTAATGAGTTGGCAGCTTTTAAATACCCTACAGCATACTCTTGACAGAAATATTTGGAGCAAATGGCTGTAATGAAGGAAATGTTTCTTTTGAGCTGGGACATGGTCTGAATTGCCTAGGCAAAGCAAGGTGGTGTTGCATTTAATTCATTAGCTGCCAAAAAAATCAGTTACTAGAAAATTTAAATGAAAGTCTAACCAACTGACGTGTTGAATATGGTAAAAGAGATTAATAGTGGAAGTTGGATTTTTCAGAGGGTACGAGCAAATTGCATAGAAATAAAAGGACATTGGGGAATAATACATGCAGAATAATGTTACATAATGTTCAGAAGGAGAAGTGATGTTTAAGGGAAGGCAGGAATTAAGTGATAGGTTTTGGTAGAATATGAATACATGTCAGCATTATCTTCCTTCCCTGCCAGTAGCCCCTTATTACCACAAATCTGCCATAGTCTCTCTTCCTCCTATTTCACTGTTGGAGCCCCTATAGCAGTCAGTATTACTCCACCTTTCATTGTCCCTACCTTTCTGCCAAATGTGCATCTTGAAATCATTTCTTTGTCAAATTCATTTACTTATTATTTTTTGTATGTCTCCTGCAGCTCTATTTGCTCTCTGCATTTCTTAATATTTTGTCCTTTGTCTATACCTCTAAGGCCCAGTATTGTAGATAGTAACCGTTACAATAAAAAGCTGCTGTTTTCAGTTGTATTATATGACTTTTTTGTGTATTTTTTTTGATTGTGCATTTCCACTTTTGTCTTGTATGCACACACTGCTTGGCAGGCTAGTATTTTACATAGTTGTTTTTCATCTCCATTTGAACCTATGTCACATTTTAAGACTTATTGCTTTAAAGAAAACCCTCAAACAAAAAAATCTAAATACATCTTCAGAACATCCCTGTTAATTAAGGGTAAACACACATCAGTAATAAAGTGTACTGGATACATTTAAATAAAAGTGGATTGTGCACTGTACTATGAAATACATTAGAGTATTGAGGTTGGTGTGCAGGCTGCTATTTCTTATTCACTTCTCATAGTTTCTAACTTTATTAATTTCAAATTTTATTTTTTAGTGAACTGCTTGACATTGTACCTGTAAATTTTCCATTCATTGTGTGTTACCAAAAGTATCCCTCCACCCCAACTTTCCATTCCTTGGAGATGTTCTATATATTCAGTTAAAATTGGAGTGCCCAGAATTTTTGTAGATATTGTCAGTGATCTTTTTCATTGTCTTAATTGTTTTCTAGGACTGTAGTTTGTTAGATGCATGGACTCCTCCCTCATTTACTCCTTTGGTCACCCAGTGGGTTTTCAGTTATTTCAGGTCTTAATGGAATCTGAATTTACCCAGTAAAAGCTGTCTGGTATGTGTTCCTCCTCTGTATAGCAGCGGTATCTTGTTTGATACGGTCTATTACTAAGGTAGCAGATCTGGTAGCTGGGCCTGCAGGCTGCAGTTGCTTGGCACATTTAGGACACCCAGTCTCAAGCTACCCAAGCTGTAGCTTCCATAATGTATCACTCTTCCCACTCTCTCTCTAACTTTTTGCTTCATTCATGTAAGTATCAAGAGGTCATCCTAGACTTAGGTTTTGTAGTTTGGTGGCTGTTGTCTTCACAATTCATCATTGAATTGAACAGGTAAGGCCCTTCTAATTTCTTTAAATTGCAGTGATCAGTATTGGAAAAATAGTCTAGTATTTTGTCTCTTCCTTCTCAATCTGTTGAGATTGCCTTTTTGCTTATGGTATTCTTGTATAGTCTACTGCACTTTTGTTGTTTGTAATTTATTCTGTAGATATTTGTTTTTACATTGGTAGCAACATTTCTGTTTATTGAAGGCATTCAGTCCCATATTAGACCTAAGTAGCCTAAATCTTTATATAAAAGAATAGTTTCTGGAAGGTCATGGTGGGAATTGAATTTGCTGTCCTGGATCTTCAGGATACCTGCCAACACATAAAGATGGCCAAGTTGCCCAGGAAGTTCCTGTGCTTCTGAGTGAGAGCCAGTCATAAGGAGTTCAAACCCTTCCTGTTTGGCCCCTATGGTGTTAAAAATGCATGGCGGGTGTCATGTCTCGTCTAGTGCTAATGGGGCAAGAGTTGTCCGTTATTTGGACGGTTGGCTCCTATCAGCTTTGACAAGGTACTTGTTACTAAAAACAAAGAACTGTCTGCTACTTTAGTCTGGTCCTTGGGAGTGTCTGTAAACATATCAAAGTAACAAACTATGGAGCTGTTAAAGCACAAATCTTCATCAGCTGCCAAGTGTTCACAAATGCTTGCTTTGCCAGCCTTGCAGCAGACAAGAGATTTGAAACTTCCATCCAGTATTCACCATCTATAAAAATTCTGGACATCCTGTTGCTATCATTTACCAAGTCTGACTTCTAGATACTATATGAGAGTTTTTCTGTGGCGACTCTGTTCAGTGGTCTCATAATATGGACGCAATATCCCAACAGGTGAGAAATCCATGAATTTGCCATCAGTATTTGCTATGGTGACTTCTTCCAGGCAATCTGTCTCCACACAGTGCCATGATCCTCCCCCTCCTCTATTGTGAAGGTTGCCATGGAAGTTTGGTGGAGGGTCATTGAGGCAGATGATCCTAGGGACCTGAGCATAAGGGAGGCCTCTGCACATATTGGTATAGTGGAAATTAATGTGATCCTCCTTGTTTTGCACACTCTACAGGAGTTGCTTCCCTCCAATGTTGTTGGTTTGTACTGCAGCAGGAGGTAGGTGATTTAGTACATAAACAAACAATAGGAGCTCATTCCCAACCCTTGTATTGGGAAGCTATGAGGTTAAGGGAGTAGGCCACGTCAACTCATTGATGTGAGTGTAATTGTGCTGCTTATGTACACTAGGTGACATCCCCCAATCAAGCTAATTCTCTAGTGGACACACTTGGCCAATATCTGCTAATTCCTCATGAGTGATCCCTAAACGAGTCCATGATGGATGGAGTCTTTATGTCATTTGAAAAAAACCTTGCTGTGGATTTTGCATACCTAACCAGTGCTAAATGTATCAGGTACGTTTGTTTTTCCCACTGCTGCAGTAGCCTTTAGACTATATGGGTAATTTCTTTCCAAGAAAACGGGCAGCCTTCACAAAACTCTGGCTACCCCTCTTCACTCTACTGATTGCCAGCCTAATGGAGTGAAATCAGCAAAGTGAAGATTTCTTTAGTACTTTCTTGCTGCTTTGAAGAGAAGCACCTCAAATTGGCTTCACAGGAGCAGCAGTTAGAGCTTGGTTTCTGGCAGATAAACACCAAGGAGCTCTTGCTGTTCCAATAGGCTAATCTGCATCTCACTCAATAGTGGGTAAACCTGTAGTGGCTGTAAGTTCTTCAAACCACTCGTATACCTCTCTGGCTTCCTGTAGTGGTGTCATTTCAGCTAGCACAAGTTGGGGGTCAGGACCCAATCCAGTGTCTAATATGGGCATGTGAGAACCATCTTCTCTAGAGCCGGGGGGACACTCTGGGTAACTGAGGCAATAGACAATTAGACCGGTCAGATGTTCTCCCTTTGAGTCTGTCTTCCTCTACAGAGACTGCTGTAAAGAAAACAAAGTTTACACTTTTTTATCACAAGATCTAATTGCAGTTAAGAAACATTTCCTAAGCGAGGCATGCATCACATGCTATGGATCATGGTGTCAGGTGGGCATCCCCTGTAAAGAAATTCCTGTGGAAACTGGGTCTGATTCTGATTATGATGGAAATAGGGCCTCCTCTACAGATTCACAAGCTTAGCTCCCTAGCTGTGAGTAAAATTTAAATTTCATCTTTGTGTGGAGGAATTCTCTTTTAATCAGAGCATAGCCAGGATGATTCAGGTATTTTTATGGGAATAAGTGGCTTTCCCTTCTAAACTGTAGAGATGTTATGATAGGTTACAAATGGATATTCTTCTCCCAACCCTTGAATGCTGCCAGTAATCATCCTTCTACCCAGCAGTCAGTCCCTTAAAAAAATAAATAAATAAAATAATTGTATGAAGTACCACAGACTTAATAAATTTATTTTTTCTCACCGTAGATCAGATACTTGGATACAGCACCCGTAGTTACCTGCTAACAATAGGCTGTTTTTGAACATTAACCTTTTTCGTCTTCCACTTTATCTTTCAAAATTCTCAGTTATCAGACATACTTGTTGAAGTTTATGCTTTGTTATATGGGTCTGGGAGAATTTGTTACCACTCTTCTTAACAGAATAAAGTTCTTTTTGAATCAGACTGATGTTCTTCATCTCACATTGCTGCAGTCCTTACATATGGGTAGTCCGCTGTCCTCGGTCGGCCCGAATACCAAAGTATTAGGCTGACGTCGGTCATGGGCGCTCAGATCTGACATCAGAGCGTCAGGGTATAAAAGCGCATGACCGACGTCATATCCTCAGTCTTTTTTGCCGCATGGTCCGATGCAGAAGCAGCGTTGCAAGTGCCGTTCTGCGTTCTGAAATTTTCGTATTCTGAGTTTCAGACCGAAACCAAGTTGGGCTAAGTACCCTGTTGGGGAATATTTTTGTTTTTTCTTGCCTCAGTTACTTCCGGATGTCAGAAAAAGTGAATAATTGTATTTCTTGTGGGAAACAGATACCGCATAGGGATTATCACTCTCTTTGCATTCCTTGTTTGGGACCAGACCACGACGTAGTCGGGTGTCGGTTTTGTGCTAGGTTTAATAAGCGCACTATAAAAAGAAGGTTAGATTGTGCTAGGTTAGTCTTTGATAAGCGGTGTAATTATAATATGCCGTCGGATCCTCCGACGCCCGCTTCCACGAAGAAGCGCAAAGACAAATCCTTGAAACCTAGACAGGTTGATTCGTCCGTTTCGGACGCCGGTCCTGCAGAAGCTACAGTGGAGCAGGTGGATCCGGCTGAAGTTTCTGTTGAGTCTCAGGGGGAAACTTTGATTTTGCAGGATGTGGCCTCACAGGAGTCAGGTCAAGCTGAAGGGGCCTCTCAGGTTACTGTTCTCCCTTCTATGCCTAAGGTGGTTAGGCCTTCTGCTACTATTTCTAAGGCTACTTCTAAGGGCAGGTCTGTTTTGCCTTCCTCTGGTGTCCCTCCAGGTACTTCAGGGTCTGTGCCTAAAAAGCACATGATTAAAATTGCAGAAGATTTGATTACTTTAATTAGAGGTTCTATGCCCCCTCCTGATAAGAGGCCCAGGGTGGAGCCAGAGTTGGAAAGTTTGGATCAGGCCTCAGACGACTCAGACTCTTCTACTGAAGATATTCAAGATTTTCCCCCTTATTCGGATTCTGATGCAGAGGATTCCACTCCTTCTGCTTCTCCTCCAGAGGATTTTTCGTTTTCAGAAACTCTGCATTTCATGAGGGAGCATTTTAAGTGGGAAGGACAGGATTTCTCTGATTCACGAAAGAGGCTTAGGGAATTCTTGTTTTTACCACAGCATAGACCCTTGGCTATACCTCCTGTTTTGGATGTTGTTCAAGATGTTTTCTCGGAGGCTTCCCTTAATCCAGATTCTTTGCCTCCTGCGCCAGTTAAACCGGACAGGTATTACAGGGTGCCTGAGGCTCATAAATATCTGTATAAGAGTCCTAGGGCGGACCCAGAAACTATTAGTCAGGGGCCTAAGGGTGTTAGAGCTTCTGTTGTAAAGAATCCGGTTCCTCTAGATAAGGAAGCTAGAGCTTTGGATAGATGGGGTAAGAAGGTGTATACCTCTTCTACTTTAGCAATGAGGGCTTTAAATTGCCAGTTTCATATGTTGAAGTATCAGAATTTCCTCCTTTCTCAGCTAAAATCTAGAGTGGATGCTTTGGCAGAGGGCATAGAGTGTAAAGAATTGCAGGATTTAGTACATGTCTCTGAACAGGTGGGTAAGCATTCTTTGCAGTGTGGTTTTGATGCTGTACAGGCCTCTTCTAGGGTGGCTGCCACTGGATCAGTTCTTCGTAGGCACGCCTGGCTTAAGGATCAGACTTTGTCCGAGCATGTTAAAACTAGAATTCTGGATGCCCCTTTACAGTCTGAAGTTTTGTTTGGTCCCCCTGTGGAGTCGGTTTTGAAGAAAATGGAAGACAAGGCTAAGTCTATGCAGACTGTTAAAGATTTTTTGCAGGTGCAACCTCCAAAGTTTAGTAGAAATTGGCCTACTAAGGGGTGGACCTACCCTTCTTCTGATTCTCAGTCTAGGGGTAGATCTAGACGTGGCAGGGGCAGAGCTCACAGTTCATTCAGGCCTAGAACTTTGGAGTTCACCTGCACAATCTGCAGGTGAGGGCAGGGGCCAGTCCTTTCGTAAACAGGCCCAATGACCTGCATTTTCAGCTGCCAGATTCTTCTTCCCTGGCAGCTCCTTTGGGAGGAAAATTAGCACTCTTCAAGCAAAACTGGCTTTTAGTCACCCAGGACAAATGGGTATTGGACATTATAAACCGAGGCTACAAGTTTTATTTCCATACATTGCCTCCTTTCAAAGGCATGCCAGACGTTCCTCCTCGGCAAAGGATAGAGGCTCACAAGCAGATTTCTTTACTTCTTCAAATAGGAGCTATACAGCCAGTTCCTCTGTCAGAAGTGGGACTAGGATTTTATTCTCGCCTGTTTCTAGTACCAAAGAAAGGGAACACATGGAGACCAATTTTGGATTTATCTATCCTCAACACTTTTCTGGACATTCCAAAGTTCAAAATGCTGACGTTACAACAGCTTTTACCTCTGTTGGGAAAAGATCACTGGATGGTAACTCTGGATCTCAAAGAGGCTTATCTTCATGTTCCTATCAGGCCCAGTTGCAGGAGGTACCTGCGTTTCGGCTGGAAATTTACATTATCAGTTCTCTGCATTGCCCTTTGGCTTATCTACTGCGCCCAGAGTGTTCACAAAGGTTCTGGCTCCAGTGATGGCCTTTTTCAGGTTAAAAGGAATACAGATTTATCCTTATTTGGACGATTGCCTGATTATTGCACAACACAAAGACGAACTTCTGCATCATCTACAGTATGTGATGGTAGTGTTAAGATGCCTAGGGTATTCTGTGAACGAAACAAAGTCCAGTCTAGTACCCTCTCAGGACATGTGCTTTCTGGGTGTGAGACTGAATACAGCTTCCCAGATGGCCTTTTTGACCCCGGACAATCAAAGAAGCCTTTCTCTTTATTTCCATCAAATGTCTCTACAGTCCAGGCTGACTGCAAGGACAGTCCTTCAAGCCTTGGGGTTCATGGCATCTTGTATTCTGGTGCTTCCCAATGCCAAACTGCATATGAGGAAGCTTCAATGGTATTTCAAAATGTATGGACACAACACTGCCAAGATCTAGACACTGTCATTCAGATAATACCTTGCATTCAGAAAGAATTTTTGTGGTGGGCTCAGGAATGTCACCTAAACAAGGGACTCTCTGTGACCCGACCAGAGGCGAGTCAGATTCTAACGACAGATGCCTCGGACAAGGCTTGGGGAGCACACCTCAATGGAAAATGGGTGCAAGACACGTGGCCTGTCAGACTTCAACATTTGCATATCAACTTGAAGGAGATGTTAGCAGTCCAATTTGCATTGATGGCTTTCAAGGATTTACTTCACCCAGGACAGGTGTTGATTCAAACAGACAACACTACTGTCATGTGGTACATCAACAAGCAGGGGGAACCCATTCGTACCCTCTTTGCAGGCAAGCGATGATTTTGTGGGAGACTGCTCTCAGTTTACACCTCAATCTTCAGGCAAGGTTTCTACCAGGAGCACAGAACTCCTTAGCGGATGTGTTGAGCAGACAAATTGTGGATCCTCACGAGTGGAAACTGGATCCTCATGTGTTTCAAAAGTTGACAGTGTTATGGGGACTCCAGACATAGATCTGTTCGCTTCTCCACTAAATTACCAGTTGCCAAAGTTTTGCACAAAATGTTTCATCCCACAGCTTGGAAGGTGGATGCTCTATCATTCAGTTGGAGCAATCTTCATGTCTATGCCTTTCCACCTCTGCCTCTCATTCCCAAGGTACTCCTGAAGGCCAGAATAGACAAGCCATCCATGATTCTGATAGCGCCAGATTGGCCTCGACAGCACTGGTACCCACTACTGAGGAGTTTGGCAGGAGCCTCCATGGCCTCTGCCTTTGATTCCGCATCTTTTGTCTCAGGAGGGCAATCACTTCCTCAATGTCAAGATTCAGTCTCTGCATCTCACAGCCTGGCATATTCTGTTTTAGACCCTGGAGGGTCTCAGCTTCCACAACAAGTTTTGAATGTTATTTTGGAGGCCAGAAGGCCTAGTACAAGGAAAGTTTACGCTGATAAATGGAGGAGATTTTTTCTTTGGAGCAAAGCGAAGGACTTTGATGTTTCCAAGCCTGATTTAAGTGTTTCTCTTCAATATCTTACTGAGTTATTGGACAAGGGTTTGTCTTTCTCCTCGATAAAGGTTCATGCTGCAGCCATTTCTGCTCACTATGACTGTGACCCTCATTTATTTTCCCATCCTTTGTTTAAGCAATTTCTTAGAGGGGCAAAGAACATAAGACCCCCACGTAGAGCTCCTACTCCTGCTTGGGATCTCAGTTTTGTGTTGGAAAAGCTTACTCTACAACCTTTTGAGCCTGCAGCTACTGCCGAGTTAAAGTATTTATCATGGAAGACTGCTTTTTTGTTGGCCATTACCTCTGCAAGAAGGGTTTCTGAATTACAGGCCCTTATGGCAGTGGAACCTTTCCTGATTTTTCATAAGGACAGGGTATCTTTGCGTACTAATCCTTCCTTTATGCCTAAAGTGGTTTCTAGTGTGGCCTTGAACCAAACTATTCATTTGCCTACTTTTTATGCAAACCCTCAAAATAAAGAGGAGAAGATTTTGCATACTTTGGATATTCACAGGCAGTTACGTTATTATTTGAGCAGAACCAAGGGGTTCAGGCAGTCTCAGCAGTTGTTTGTTTCTTTTGCTTTGGGTTCTCAGGGAAAACCTGTTTCAAAACAAACTATTTCTAAGTGGATTGGGTTTTGTATTTCTTTCTGTTATTCCCATCATGGTAAGGAGATTCCGGCTGGAATCAGACCTCATTCCACTAGAGCTACTGCCACTTCTACTGCCTTTCTAAGGGCTAGCTACAAAAGATATTTTGGAAGCAGCCACTTGGAGTTCAGTACATACTTTTTCCAAGCATTACCACCTTCCTCTTTATTCTAAGTCTAGGGCTGGATTTGCCACTGCAATATTACAGGGCATTTTAGCAGCCCCTAATGCTTTATGATTTTGCCATCCTCCCTTTACCTCTGCTTTGGGATTCTACCCATATGTAAGGACTGCAGCAATGTGAGATGAAGAACATAGTACAGTTTTGTACCTACCATAAATGTAGATGTTCGAAGATCCACATTGCTGCAGTCCAATTTACCCTCCCTCCTTCCCCTCTGTAGTTTGGCATGGTTATATGGTTTGGGTGATGGTTGTTGTTGGGCATGTTTTTGGGAGGTATCCTGTTTTTGGGCTGTGGCCTTTCTTTTTAGAGACTTCTGACATCTGGGGCAAGAAAAGACTGAGGATATGACTACGGTCTGCATTCTCTGGACATGCATAGACAGCTTGGATACTATCTTGATAGGACCAAGTCCTTCAGAAAAGCCGATCAAATATTTTTCTCATCAAGGAACAGAAAAGGAACATCTGGTGCCTAAATGGACAGTTTCCAGGTGGTTGTCCTTCGCTGACATTTTTATTTCCCACCATGGCAAAACTATTCCAGGGAGTATCAAGGTACATTTTACTAGTGCATTGTCTTTGATGGCATTCTGAAAGAAGTGACCTCTAGAAGCATTATAGAGGCAACTACATGGTTGTCCGTACATTATTTTACAAAGTATTACAAACTGGATTCTGTTTTTGGGTCCAGAGCTAACTTTGCTTGGACCACTTTCCAGGGGCTATTGGATCCTTATCCTTCATCCTCTCAGTTTAGATAGGCCTTAGTAATGTAATCACATAGCCTAAAAAGTACTGCAACAGTGGAAATGATGAACGTAGTACAGTTGTGTAAGTAGCACTTGTGCAAAACTGTAGACATTCAAATTCCTCACTGCTGCAGTTGCAGCACACACTCAACTCCTACTCTTGTATATATAGTTGTAGCTGAGCTATAAAGCATAGTTCTTTGTGTTTCTTTGTTGCTGCTGTTTTTTGTCCAGGATTGTTGGGCTGTCTCCTCTTTCTCTCTCTATTGAGTAGATAGTCCCGAAGAAATCTTTACTCTGACTGCTTAGTTCCCTCTTTGGAGTTGGGAAATCAAGAGGCAAAGTGAAAGTGTATTCGTGGTGGTGGTGGAGGGCAGAGGTTTGTGAAGCTGGCCAGTTGTTTCTTGGGCAGCCTGTAGTTTAAAGGCAACTGCAGCAATGAGGAATTTGAACATCTACTGTTATGGGTAAGTGCAAATTACACAACTGTACTTTTTCCCTCATTCCCACACAGGGACAGACTTCCTTTGATACTGTGGTCCAGCAGTGACATCTTGATATTTCCTCACGTCAAGTCATTATTTTTTTTTCTGAAAAGCCAAACAACATAAGGCAGAAGTTATTCCCATAGCTCTGTACTGACCCAGATAAATGTGGGTTTTTTTACCATGGTCTCACCTTGTACAGGAAGTGGAACACTTGAAGGATTTTGTTACCCCATTTGTCTGGCAAGCCTCACCCTAGACTTCAAGTCCCTCAGATTAACTGCTTGATTTCACTAGTTCATGTAATGGCTAGTGAGCCTTACAAGGAGCAAGTAAGTTGGAATTCTCACCTCTTTTTGGGCAGTTTTGCCATTTTTGGCAGATAAATTTGATTTGTTCCATTAACTGTTCCACTGTCAAGATTTATCCAGCAAGCATTTCTAACTTTCACCAGGGTTTTTACTCATATTTGCTGATTTTCCTTAAGCATTTATACGGCTTTGTTAAGAAATGCATTATTTTGACGTCTGTCTCTGGGAAGCCCATTCTCTCTTGGAATTTGAATTTTAGGTTGAGAAACCTAATGTTGCCTCCCTTTGAACCAGCAGCAAAAATTGATCTCAAATTCTTTTTAAAGTCTTTTCTTTTATGCCGTTTTGTATTGCATTTTATAAGGCTCATGATTGTTTATGTATTGATGTTAATTTCATGCTCAGGGTAGCCGAGTACATTAAAGTTAATCAGTCTACTAATATTCCATTCCTCCTCCCTCACAATTACTTCAACATTTGTGAATATTTGTTGTATTGTGTATAGACAGATACAATTAAGATCTTTCTCAATAAAGCTGAGAATATTTTAAGAGATGGTAAAATGTTTGACCTGCTTTGCCTATAACAAGTCAGATAAGTGTTCAATGTTACCTTGGCCAGGTGACTGCATTACCTTCTGTTGTACTAAGCATAATAAAATCTAACATTAAATGGCTACATCCTAGGTTTCTTTTCTTTTTCAGGAAATTTTCTATTGATATTGTTGCATCTGCAAACTCAGCTTCACTACATGCCTTCAATAGACACCATTAGTTGGAAGTGATTCTTTGGGGCTATCATTCTTTGTGGTATTATGTCTTGCTACTACCTAAGAGGCGAAAATTGCTGCAGAATTTAAATGAGCTGGCTCTTGTAGCACACGTTATGTACTTGGCATAATGTTAGATCTTTATGATCCACATTTGTTTTCTTCATTCTTTCCATCTTCCTTCAAAGAGAAAAGTTCCATGCAAGGAGATCTAGAAGAAAGCCCCAGAGGGTCATTATGTTTAAATCTGTTATTCATGTTGTTATTCCTCACAGTAGGGCCTTGGATCCAACATTAGATCTGAGCTGGCAACTTTAGCTTAGACAGATCCAAGGCTCAAGCTCCTCCCTTTCACCCTCTGATCTCGTTTGCTGCGTATCGCTACAGACGTGATGCATTGGCTCTCGCTGAGAAGTGATTTTTCTAAGTTTTTTCTGTTGGAATTAGCTTAGTTTTGGTTTGACTGGATTTATTTTCATTGTTTGGTAGTGTTAGTTACCTCCCCTCCCTTAAACTTCCTAGTTTTTGGGATAATCAGTTAGGCATTTAGTGCCCTTTTTTCCCATAGTCTATTTATTTGGTTTAGTCACTATCACTAGTTTTTTCTTCCTAGTGTTGTCTTCCTTTGTTTAGCATGTCTGAGAAACCCTCGAGATTTAAGAAATGCTCCTTGTGCGGTCGGAAGATGCCTAATTCTGACTCACACGAGGCATGTTTGTATTGCATATGGGCTCCTCACCTTGAGGTTGAATGCAACATTTGTGTCGCATTCGACCCCAGGGCTTTGGCAGACCGCCAAAATAAGCTTTTGCTTAAAAAAATGGTTCAGGAGGGTCCTTGTGTCTCCCATGCTAAGGCTTCCCCTTCCAATCCCAAGTGGAAGACTTCTTCTGTCCTGTCTAGGGCTTCTCTGAAACCTAAGCTATCGGATCACACTTCTTTAGATCCAAACCCAGCCCAGGCTGTCTTGGATCAGAGACCCTTGGATCCCAGACTCATGGACTCATCTGCCAGATCCAGGGCTTCCTTGGATCAGAGACTCTCAGATTTGGTCAAGGCCAAACCAGCATCTGATTCGACTACCTCCTCCTCTCGGCCTTTGGCTCCAACAGTCTTGTCGTGTCCTACCATAATTAGAGGATTTGGCTTTGCTGGGATCCTCCAGGCATTTGTTTTTCTCGGCTCTGAGACCTTGGAGCCAAACTCCTGCACTTGAGTGCAGGTCTGTGGATTCCAGGATCGGATCCCTGGCTAAATCTACCCACTCCTCCACTTCCTCCAGATCTTACAGGAGTTTGTTGCTGTCTAGTATGGACAGGATGATGAGGATCTTCCTTAAAGCCCAGATGTTCTTCGTGTTTCACTGTTGGCAGTCATTACATTTGGGTAATCTGCTGGCAGGTTGCCCTCAGTTGGCCTGAATTCCAAAGTCTTGGGTCCTGCGTCAGTTGCTGTCTTTCTCTTCCATGACGTCAGGTTGTCAGGGGTATAAAACATGCAGCTGATGCCATTTTCTTTAGTCTTTTTCTTGCCGCGCAGTGCCAGAAGCAGAAGCATTTCGCAAGGGCCGGTCGGCCGACTACTGAAATATTCGAGTTTGAGTTTCAGAACCAAAGTCTTCACTAAAGTTAAGTACTCCATTGGGGAAACTTTTTTCTTGCTTTTTACCAATGTCAGAAAAAGTTTATAATTGTATTACTTGTGGGAAGCAAATACCTCATAAGGATTTCCATTTATACTGTATTCCTTGCCTAGGCCCTGATCACAATGTGCCTGGCTGTCGGTTTTGTACTAGATTTAACCAACGCACTATTAAGCATCTCTATATTTTTGCATCAAAGTATTTTGGAAACAGATTTAACTACCCAGAAATGTCATCAGATGGCAATCAGACTACCGGAGTACATAAAAAACGCAAAGAAAAGGACAGAGAAAGGCAGTTGAGATCCAAAACCGACGACGAAGCTTCTCCTAAGCCAGTCGCTGGTTCGCCGGTACTCAGTGAGGCGTTTTCGCAGCCCATGATACCTGCTACCTTCGAGTCGCAGGCCTCTACCAACACCCATGTGGAGTCAGGCATGCCGCAAGATACTCAGGGTATTGGACCGATGGATGTATCTTCCCTCGGATGGGTCCGAAGCCTCTTAGCAGGCACCGGCTTCTGAGGGTGTATTCAGACCTCAACATTTGTATATCAAACTGACGACAGCTGCAAAAGCAACTTCTAAAGCTAAAAAACCGACGCATGAGCCACGTGCCCAGGCCTCTATGCCTAAAAAACAAATTATCAAAATGGCTGAAGATCAGGTTTCTATTTCTTCTGATTTCTCTTCTGATCAGGAATTATCTATACCTCCCCTATGAGGATTCTGATGCTGAGGAGTCTATTCCATCTGCATCTCCTCCTGAGGATTATTCATTTGGAGAAACCTTGCATACTTTGAGAGAGCATTTTCACTGGGAGAGTCAAGACTTCTCGGAATCAAAAAAGAGGCTCAGGGATTTCCTCCTCCTTCCTCAGCACAAGCCTTTAGCCATTCTTCCTGTTTTAGACATTGTGGATGATGTGTTTTCGGAATCAAGCTTGACCCCTGACTCCTTACCTCCGGCTCCCAGTAAGCCTGACAGATATTACAGGGTCCCTGACTCTCATACATTTTTATTTAGAAACCCTGCTGCTGATCCTGAAACTATTTCACAGGGTCCAAAGGGAGTTAAGGCCTCAACCGCAAAAAATCCTACCCCCTCTGACAGAGATTTAAGGACACTAGACACATGGGGAAAAAAGGTTTATACATCTGCAACCTTGGCAATCAGGGCCTTAAACTGTCAGTTTCATATGCTTAAGTACCAACAACATGTCATGGGATTGCTGAAACAGAAAATTATGTTGATTTCAAAATGTGCAGAAAATAAAGAATTGCAGGAATTATTGCATGCAGCTGAACAAGTTGTAAAGCATACTTTGCAATGTGGTTTTGATTCATTAGAGGCCTCCTGCAAGGCCGCAGTTACTGATCTGTGATTAGGAGGCATGCCTGGTTAAAGGAACAAAATTTGCCTGATCATGTTAAAGCTAAATTACTAGATGCACCTTTACAGCATGATTCTCTGTTTGGTATTAAGGCAGAAGAGGTTTTAAAGAAAATGGAAGACAAAGCTAAGTCTATGCAAACTGTTAAAGACTTCTTACAAGTGCAGCCACCAAGATTTAGTAGACCCTGGCCTACAAAAAAATCGGTCCTTTCCTGTGTCAGACAGAGCTCAAAGGGGCAAATCCAGATGCCCTAAGGGTTCCAGATACCAGGTGCAAGATTCATACAGGTCAAAGCAGTGGGGCACTTCCACCTCCAAATCTGGAGGGGATAAAGCTCAAACCTACAGAAAGCAATCCCAATGACTTCCCTCTGCCTACACCAAGCACTTATCTTTTGGCAGCACCCATAGGGGGAAAATTAGCACTTTTTGCTCAAAATTGGCAGTTAATAACCCAGGACAAGTGGGTACTAAACATCGTATCACAGGGATACAGATTCCATTTCCACACTCTACCAATGGCAAATGGTTTGCCAGATCCGCCAAAAAATCAATGGGCAGAGGCACAGAAGCAGGTTACGTCCCTCATGGATATGGGGGCCATTCAGACAGTACCAGAACAGGAAAAAGGACAAAGTTTTTACTCAAGACTGTTCTTGATACCCAGAAAGGACAAGGCCTGGCGGCCAATACTGGATTTATTGATTTTGAACACATACCTGGACATTCCAAAATTCGAAATGCTGACTTTGCAGCAGCTTCTGTCCATGCTGGGCAAGAATGCTTGGCTGGTGACTTTAGACCTAAAAGAGGCATACCTGCATGTCCCAATAAGACAATCGTGCAGAAGATACCCCAGATTCAAGGCTGGCTTAATGCATTACCAATTCTCTGCACTGGCCTTTGGCTTATCTACTGCGCCCAGGGTCTTTGTAAAGTGCCCGGCACCAGTAATTGCATTTTGCAGACAAAGAAGTATACAAATATATCCTTATTTGGACGACTGTCTCATTCAAGCAGAGAACAAGGACACTCTTCTTCGACACCTGGTGTTTGTGAAAAGGCTTCTAACATGCCTAGGGTACACAATAAATGAAAATAAATCACAACTGGTACCCTCTCAAAAGATAACATTCCTGGGTGCAAGCTTGGATACAACTGCCCAGATGGCTTACCTCACGCCAGACAAGCAAAGGCAACTGACTGCTTACTTCAAACTGATGGCAACAAAAACCCAGTCTTTTGCAAGGCAAATTCTGCAAGCTCTGGGCTTCATGGCATCCTGCATCTTACTAATTCCATATTCAAGACTGCATATGAGGAACCTTCAGTGGTACCTTAAAAGTTTATGGAGTCAACATTCACACAGTCTGGAAACAATGATTCCTCTCATTCCCTGCCTGCAACAGGAGTTTCTATGGTGGGCAAAGGCATGTCACCAAAATATGGGACTGTCCTTCACTCTACCCCCTGCCAGCCAAACCTTAACAACAGACTCATCAAATTATGCTTGGGGGGGCCCACATGTCAGGAAGATGCATTCAGGGCTTATGGACACCAAAACAAATGCATCTGCATATCAACCAGAAAGAGATGCTAGCTGTTCAAAATGCCCTAACAGCCTTCAAAGACTTACTTCATCCAGGACAACTACTGATAAAGACGGACAACACCGCAGTCGTGGTATATAAACAAGCAAGGGGGCACACACTCATACCCCCTTTGCAGATTAGCCATGGCACTGTGGGACACAGCCTTGACCTACCAGATACATCTTCAAGCTCAATTCCTGCCAGGAAAACAAAACACTCTGGCAGACGGTTTAAGCAGAAACCTTATGGAGCCTCACGAGTGGAAATTAAATCCACAAGTCTTCAGCATGATAACAGAGAAATGAGGGAGCCCAGACATAGATCTATTTGCCTCTCCTCAAAGTTATCATTTGAAAAGATTCTGCACAAGATCTTATCACAGACAAGCATGGAAAGTGGACGCCTATCCTTCAGTTGGAAAAACCTATCAGTTTACGCCTTTCCTCCTCTGCCTCTTCTGCCCAAGGTCCTCCTAAAAGTCAGACGAGAAGCCAAAGATGATATTAATTGCCCCGGACTGGCCCCGCCAATACTGGTACCCAATCCTAAGGAACTTGGCTCAATACCCAGCTTGGACCTTGCCTCAAAGACCACAACTACTGTCCCAGCAAAACAATCAGATCCTGCACAATCAACTACAGACTCTGAACCTGGCAGCATGGCTAATCATGTAGTTATACAAACAGCACCTTTCAGTAAAGCTGTGATTGATCTCATTTTGGAAGCCAGAAGGCCTAGTAGTAGAAAATCTTATGCTGACAAATGGAAGAGATTCTGTGCTTGGAATCAAGCACAAGGAACTGATACAGCAAAACCAAATTATTCCTCAGATATTACAATACTTAACTAAGATGCTTGACAAAGGCCTATCTTTCTCATCAATCAAAATCCATGCCTGTGCCATTTCAGCTCATTACAATACAGAGCCCACTGAACTTTTCTCATCCTTTACTAAAGCAGTATCTTAGAGGAGCCAAAAATATAAGGCCTCCTAGAAGATCACCATTACCTGCATGGGACCTCTATTATGTGTTGGAAAAGCTCACCCTGCCTCCATATGAACCAGCTGCTACCGCTGATCTAAAGTTCTTATCATGGAAAACAGCTCTGCTACTAGCAATTACTTCAGCAAGAAGAGTTTCAGAGCTACAGGCCCTCATGGCTGTAGAGCCTTTTATCATATTTTACCCAGAAGGGGGTGTTTGAGGACAAATCCTACTTTTATGCCTATGGTGGTTTCCAGTGTGGCTCTTAACCAAACAGTTCATCTGCCAACTTTTTATCCAAATCCGCAGAACAAGGGGGAGAGAATTCTGCATTCCTTGGACGTACACAGGCAGCTAAGATTCTACTTGAGCAGGACAGAAGCTCTAAGAAAAACTGAGCAATTACTAGTGTCATATGCTGCAGGATGAGAAGGAAAGGCTATTTCAAAGCAGGCAGTTTCAAAGTGGATAAGCCACTGCATCCGTTTCTGCTACTTACACCATGGTATACCTGTGCCCAAGGGCATTAGATCTCATTCCACCAGAGCTGCAGCTACTTCAGCAGCCTTTCTCAGAGGAGTATCAACCAAAGACATTCTAGAGGCTGTTACTTGGAGTTCTGTTCACACCTTTACAAAGCATTACCATTTGCCTCTCTACTCTAAGTCCAGGGCAGGCTTTGCCACTGCAGTGCTGCAGGGCCTTATATCCGCACCTAATGCTGTTTAGCTCCAGCCTCCCAACCATAGCTTTGGGATTCTACCCAAATGTAGTGACTGCAAAAGTGAAACACGAACATAGTACAGTTGTGTACACTTACCATAAATGTAGATGTTCGAGTGTATTCACTGTTGCAGTCCAGGTTACCCTCCTGCTTATCCCCCTGTCATTCTGAAGTTTATCTTTCCTTCTCTATCTTCTACAACCTATGTGGTGTATTTGCTTGTAGATGAAGGTAAAGTTTATATTGATGCATGTGTATATAATTTTGCTACCTTTTTGGGGGCACTTGACATTGGGGGCAAGAAAAACTAAAGAAAATGTCGTCGGCTGCATGTTTTATACCCCTGATGACCTGACGTCATGGAAGAGAAGACTGCAACCGACGCAGGACCCAAGACTTTGGAATTCAGGCCGACTGAGGGCATCCTGCCAGCAGATTACCCAAATGTAATGACTGCAACAGTGAATACACTCGAACATCTACATTTATGGTAAATGTACACAACTGTACTTTACAGTTGGGGCTTATGGCATCCCCAGCCCACCTGCCTAGAGGAGCCTCTCCAATTCCTTCTCTCCATTCTCCTCTTCCAACTCCCATGGTGTTGGAATTTTGGGGCCTGGATACCAGAGGTCAGATCCTGATGGGGCACAGTATTCCCCCTTTCTTGACTCTGTTAGGGTCCCTGGTCTACTCTGTTCCTCTGCTGTCAGACCAGAGTGGGCCCTGAGCTGAAGCGGTCGGTGTCGGCTCAGTGGGGGCAGGGTCTTGCCCAGGCCTTTCCAACTGATCCCTCCCCATTGGGACCTCAGCCCTAGACAGCTCCGGACCAGTATCCTCAAAGAGTCATGGTGGTGTGTAGGGTCCATTCCTTCTTTCTGGGTGGCTTTGTCCTCCAGGGATGGGAATGGGACCTCTGCCAGCCCCTTAGCCTTCAGGGTGGTAGAGAGGACCTTCTCCAGGACTTGAGCTAGATCTCCTGCTCCTCCAGGTCCGTCCTACCCTTCTCTACCTTGGGTGGTGATGCCTCCAATCCTGTCCAGGATCAGCCCGCCTATACTAGCCTTCAGGGAGTTTCCTGCCCTCAAGGAGTCCTGCATCTTCTGAGTCCTCCATGGAGCCCCCCACAGGGGAGGCACCTCACAAGAGAAAATGCAAGAGGAAGCACTTGGACTCTCCCAGGGAGTCTCTCACAGAGGACACTGACCTCGAAGTAGACTGGTCCCCAGATCTCTGCTTGACTAATTCCTTTGGGGACATCCTTGAGATCCTGAAGCAAACCGGCGGATGGTCTCACCAACCCCCCCCCCCCCGACTTTAAAGGAGTCCGTGCTTCGGAAGGCATTTGGGACAGGCCCATCTACTTCCTGGGTGTCCCCCCTGTGTACGAACTGGTGGATCTTATCGCCCGCAGGGCCTGGAAGGAACCCGACGCTGTGGAACCTGTACCTAAGCGAGCAGAAAAGTTCCTTAACCTTCCCATGGACCAAACTTTCTGGAGCAAAGGAGTCCTGTTAGATGCCATCATGGTTGCAGCTACCACCAAACAGGTGCTGGCAGAGCAATGTTCCATGGTCCATCCCCCGAACAGGGAGATGTTCTTCGTGTTTCACTTTTGCAATCGTCACGTTTGAGTTATCCTGCCAGGGGTAGCCCTCAGTGACCCGAATACCAGAGGCTTAGTATATCTGCATCGGTTGCTGTCGCTCCAGGACTGACGTCCGGTCGAGAGTGTATAAAATCAGGCAGCCAACGCCATTATGTCAGTCTTTCTTGAGGAGGAGCACAAAGCAAAAGCACTTTGCACAAGTGCCGGTCGGCCGCTACCTGAGTTTTCGTTTCTGAATTGAAGTTGAAGTCTTCTAAAGCTAAGTACTCTGTTGGGGCTCCTTTTTTCTTGCTCTAACCGATGTCAGAAAAAGTTAACAATTGTCTCACCTTTGGAAAGCAAATACCAGACCGAGACTTCCATTCTTACTGCATCAACTGTTTAGGCCCAGACCATGATGTCCTTCGCTGTCGCTTTTGTGCTTTGTTCAATGCCAGAACTATACGTTGTCAGGCCCTTATTGTAGCTAGATATTTTTGCTCTCAGTCCTCGAATTCCGATATGGCTTCGGTAAGCCATCCGACTGCCGATCTTCCGAATAAATGTAAAGACAGAGACCGCACAGGTCCAAAACTGCCGACGACTCTTCCACTAAGCTAGTCGTCAGTTCACAGCTCATCAGTGAGGCGCTTTTGCAGCCTCTGATAATTGCTTCTGTGGATTTGCAGGCTGCTACCAAGACCCTTTCGGAGTCCAATATGCCGTGAGACACTCTGACTAAGGATCCTGTGGATGTCTCTACCTTGGATGGGTCCGGAGCCACTGAGCAGGCACTGGCTTTTAAGTAAGTACTTCGCACTACTGATACTCGACACAGACTGACTTCTTTAGTTCTTTCTAAAATTACTGAGTTTCTAAGACCCAGGGTATGAACTACGCCCCAAACAACGATGACCCAAGATCAGGCACCTGCTTTCTTTCCTCAGTCTCAAATGCTTAAAATGGCGGAAGACCTTATACTTATTAGGGGAAGCTAGGCTACCCCTTTCAAAACAAAGAGACTTGTCTCCAGTAGTTTTAACTGAACAGGAGTCTGATGACTCTGAAGCTTCTGAATATGAAAACATGCAACCCCTCACTGCTTATGAGGACTGTGATGCAGAGGAATCCATTCCTTCTGCCTCTCCACCCAAGAATTTTTCATTTGGGGAAGCCCTTCGTATTTTAAGGGAGCATTTCCAGTGGGAATGTCAAGACTATCCCAAGTCAAAAAAGAGACTCAGGGAATTCTTAGATTTACCACAGCACAGATCTTTGGCCATTCCTCCTGTCCTGGATGTTGTGGGTGATGTTTTTATGGAATCCAGTTTGACTCCTGACACCCTTCCTCCTGCTCCCTGGAAACCTGACGGGTACTACAGAGTCTCTGACTCTCTCAAATTCCTTTTCAAAAATCCTACTTCTGACCCTGAGGTCATCTCTCAAGGACCTAAAGGAGTTAAAGCGACCTCAGCTAAGAATCCCACCCCCTCAGACAGGGATTCCCGAGCTTTCGACAGATTGGGTAAAAAAGTATACACCTCTGCTACTCTTGCTATTAGAACATTAAATTGTCAGTTCCATATGCTGAAATAGCAGCAGCATACCATGGACCTCCTCAAACAAAAAAACAAATATCTTCCTTTCTTGCTTGTGCAGAAAATAAAGAATTACAAGAGCTTATGCATTCTGCAAATCAAGTTACTAAGCACACCTTGCAATGTGACTTTGATGCCCTAGAAGCATCTTGCAGGGCAGCTGTTACTGGCTCTGTCCTTAGAAGGCAATCTTGGCTTAAGGAACAGACCTTGCCAGACCATGTTAAATACAAATTATTGGATGTACCATTGAACAAAGACCATTTATTTGGCACCAAGGCAGAAGAGGTCTTAAAAAAGATGGAAGAAAAAGCTAAATATATGCAGACAGTTAAAGACGTCTTATAGGTCCAGCCTCCGAGGTTCAGTAGGCATTGCCCCTCCAAGCACTGGTCCTTTCCTGCCCCCTCCAGGGCCAGATCAGCCCAGACCAAGGGGAAGCTGAACCCCCCCCCCCCCTCAGACAACAGCCCCAGGGAATGCAGAGATCTAAGCAATGGAGTTCCTCCTCTTCAAAAAGAGGGAGTGCAAAGCCAACCCCTTATGGTAAGAACTCACAATGACTTTACACCTCCACTCCTTACCTCTGCCCACCTGCTGCTTGTGCCACTAAGAGGAAAACGCTCCTTCCATGCAAGCAACTGGGTCTCTATTACCGATGACCGATGGGTCCTTAACATAGTGTCTCAGGGATACAAATTTTATTTCCACACTCTGCCAACCCCAAAAGGGCTCCCAGATCTTCCTCCAAACCAGTGGGCAGAGGCCAAAAAGGAAGTCCTTTCCCTGCTCTCCATGAGGGCAGTACAGCATGTTCCTGCGGAACAGATAGGCCAAGGTTTCTATTCCAGACTCCTCCTGGTACCCAGAAAAGAGGGCCCCTGGCACCCAATCCTCGATCTGTCTATTCTAAACACCTTTCTGGTGATACCAAAATTCAAAATGCTCACCCTCCAGCAGTGTCTTCCTATACTTTCCAAGGATGCTTGGTTAGCCACCCAAGACCTAAAAGAGGCCTACCTACACATCCCCAATCAGGGATTCTTGCAAGAAATATCTACGTTTCAGGGCAGGATCTATGCACTTTCAGTTCTCTGTGCTTCCCTTTGGCTTATCCATTGCTCCCAGAGTTTTCACAAAATGCCTGGCTCCAGCCATTGCTTTTTGCAGACAGAGAAATATTCAGATTTACCCCTACTTAAGACGATTGCCTGATCCAGGCAGACAGTCAGGAAAAGCTGTTAAGCACCTGACCTTTGTAAAGGACGTACCAACCTCCCTGGGGTATACCGTCAATGAAAAGAAATCAAAACTAGTCTCCACACAAAAAATTGTATTCCTGGGAGCAAGCCTGGACACAGCATCCCAGATGGCATTCCTTATTCCAGAAAAATAAGCCTACCTGACAAGCTACTTCTCTCAACTAGCCACCGTAACCCAGTTATCCGCAAGGAAAATCCTGCAAGCTGTAGGGTTCATGGCCTTCTGCATTCTACCCATTCCATATGCTAGACTGCATATGAGGAAACTACAGTGGTACCTAAAAAGCCTTTGGTGTCAACACGGTCAAGACCTGGAAAATATGATACCAATGATACCTTGTCTAAGGAAAGATTTTCTTTGGTGGGCAGCAGCATGCAACCACAACAGGGGACTTCCCTTCTCACAACCCCACGCCGCCCAGACCCTCACCACAGATGCATTAGACTATGCCTGAGGTGCACACCTGGACGCAGGTGCATTCAGGGCCATTGGAGCCCAAATCAAATACATCTGCACATCAACCAAAAAGAGATGCTAACTGTTCAGCACGCCTTGACAGCTTTCAGACCCCTACTCTCCCTGGGGCCTCTACTGATCAAAACAGACAACACCACAGTGTTGTGGCATATCAGCAGGCAGGGAGGGACTCACTCTTATCCTCTCTGCAGGCTCACCATGACCCTTTGGCACCTGGCCTCAGCCAGGCAACTTCACCTGCTAACACAATTCCTGCCAGGCTCCCTAAACTCTTTGGCAGACAACTTGAGCAAAAACTTGCTAGACCAACACGAGTGGCAGCTGGACCACAGAACCCTTCACCCTTGTAACCCAGAAATGGGGCACCCCAAAGGTGGACGTCTTTGCCTCCCACTCCAATCATCAGCTTAGCGAATTCTGCACAAGGGAACCTCACAGCAAGGCCTGCAAAATGGATGCTCTATCCTTCCAGTGGGTAAACCTCTGTGTCTATGCATTTCCCCCCACCACTCATTTCAAGGGTACTGCTCAAAATAAGGGATGAAAAGCCGAGGGCAATCCTGATTGCCCCAGACTGGCCACAACAGCACTGATACCCACTGCTGTGCAGACTGTCACCCCTGCCACCATGGCACCTACCTCAGATCCCAACCCTCCTGACCCAGAAGAATGGAGAATTCAGGCATCCCCAATTTCAGACCCTCATCCTGGCAGCCTGGCTTATTCCCTGATCTCTCCTCAAGCTGCCAGCCTATGCAAACAAGTCTTAGATGTTGTACATGAGGCCAGATGCCCCAGCACTAGAAAATCCTATGCTGACAAGTGGAAGAGGTTTTGCACCTGGATCTAGGCTAAGGGAGCTGAAATGGCACAGTCCTCCCTACCTCTCATCCTGCATTACCTAGCAGACCTGCTACACAGGGGTCTATCCTTCTCCTCTGTTAAGATTCATGCCTCTGCCATCTCTGCTCATTACAGCACAGAGCCACCTCTCTTCTCACACCCTCTCATCAAACAGTTCCTAAAAGGGCTAACAACTTAAGGCCACCCAGAAGAGCTCCTAACCCAACATGGGACCTTAACTTTGTGTTGGAATTTCTCACCCTTACCCCCCTTTGATCCTGCAGCTTTAGTAGAGTTAAAATTCCTCTCTTGGAAGATGGCCTTGCTTCTGGCCATCACTTCAGCTAGAAGAGTATCAGAGCTACAAGAACTCATGGATGTGGAACCCTTCATCATTTTCCATGCTGACAGGGTCTCCCTCAGGACTTAACCCATCCTTCATGCCTAAAGTGGTGTCCAGTGTGGCTCTCAACCAATCCATTCATTTGCCCGCCTTTTTCCCTAACCCACAAAACAAGGGGGAAAGGATTCTGCAGGCTCTAGATGTGCACAGACAGCTCAGATTCTATCTGGACAGGACTGAATTGAAAAACTGATCAATTGCTAGTTAGCTCCGCAGCAGGGGCAGAGGGCAAGGCCATATCCAAACAGACAATCTCCAAATGGATATCACACTGCATCCCTCTCTGCTACAAACAGCATGGAAAACTGCCCCAAAGGGAGTCAGGACACATTCCACCTGGGCAACCTCTGCAGCTTTTCTCAGAGGGATCCTCACCAGGGACATTCTGGAGGCTGCAACATGGACATCTGTTCATACCTTCAAAAATTATTACCACCTGCCTATTTTCTCCAAATCCAGGACAAGCTTTGCCACCACAGTCTTGCAGGGCATCCTAGGCAGCCCCCAGTCTTGATTGCCTCCACCCTTTTCTCCAGCTTTGGGAATCAACCCAAATATGATGACTGCAACAGTAAAACACGAAGAACATAGTACAGTTGTGTACACTTACCATAAATGTAGATGTTCGAGTGTATTCACTGTTGCAGTCTTAGTCCCCCCCCCCATCCTCCTTGTCTATCTCTCTCTCTGTCCCTCTCTTCTTACAGGGAATTTATGGTGTTTACTTTCTACTGGTGGTGTTCCACCATAACCTAGCTCCCTATGTGGGGATCCTGACCGGTCAAGAAAAACTGATGTAATGGCGTCGGCTGCCTGATTTTATACCACTGACAACCTGACGTCAGTCCTGGAGTGACAGCAGCCGATGCAGAAATGCTAAGCCTCTGGTTTTCTGGCCAACTGAGGGCTACCCTGGCAGGATAACCAAAATATGATGACTGCAACAGTGAATACACTCCAGTATCTATATTTATGGTAAGTGTATACAACTGTACTTTTCTGGTGATTGACCAGCATGAGAAGTGTGTATTTGCCTCAGCTACATTTGAACTGAGGGCACTTAATTACCTGGCACACTTCACCTGCCTTCAGAGGGACTTGATCAAGGAACTCGCCACTTCTCTTATGGAGTTGTTGCTGGAGAGGGACATCAAGAAGGTGTCTCCAGCTCTCTACTCTGACGTCCCTCACCAGTTCCTCGATGAGGCTAATTTCCAATGCAGCGGAACCTACCTCTCAAGCGGCAGGTGCAGGCATAGCTATAAGATGATATGCTTGGTTATGATATGCGGGTTTGCGGAGTGCTTCAAAGCGTCTTTTACCAATGCTCCCTTTGATGGGTCCACCTTCTTTGGACCTTCTGTGAAAGAAAGTCTAACCTGTAGTGAGCAGGAAGGGAAGACTTTGTCCACGGTTGGGATCAAGTTTTCTGCTCCTCGGAGGACTTTTTCCAAGATCCAACGATGCTCCTCAGAGATCTTTTTCCAAGATCCAATGAGGAGCTAAGAAGATGTGGTTCTGGAGGTCACAGTTTTCCTTCCAGGATGCTGCTGAGGATTCCTCTTCCAGAGGCAGGGGGAGAGGATTCGATGGCAGACACAGCCCCAAGGCGGGGGGTCCACAAAATCAGGGCTCCAGGGAACCCTTCTCCGAGCAGCCCTTTCAGCATTCCTGAAGTGTTGCCCGACTGTCCTGCCCTGGAGGCAGTTGGGGGCTGTCTTTCCCTTCACACACTAGCCTGGACAAACATCACCTCCAATCAGTGAGTGTTAAACAATAATTTCCAGGGGTTACTTCATTCCCTTTTTTTCAATCCCTTCCTGTATGAAGGCATCTCCCCGATGTACCAACCCCGCCAGATGGAGTTGTCCTTCAATGTTGTTGTACAACTTCTTCAAAAAAGAGCCATCCAAGAGGTCCCAACAGGACATAGAGGATCTGGAACTTGCTCTCACTTCTTTTTAGTGCCAAAAAAGTCCTGTGTTCTGTTGTGGACATCACTGAGTTGAATCTATCAGTCAAGAAGTCCAAGTTCCAGATGGTCACTGTTCAATCCATTCTGCCTCTCTTACGCAAGGGTGACTGTAGGGGATGTTCTCTGTGGATCTCCATGATGTCTGCTATCACATCAAGGTAGACAGGTGTTTGAGGAAACACCTTTGCTTTTGATTAGGGCCAATCATTATCAGTTCAGAGCCCTGCCCTTTGGACAGACCACAGCCTTCTGGGTGTTAACCGAATGTGGCAGTGGTGGCGGCTCATCTGAGGCTGCAGGGATTCCAGGTGCTTTTGTATCTCTGTGATTGGCTCCTCATAGCACCCACAAGGCATCGACTGTCACAAGCCATACAATATGTCCTCTTTTTGTTCAGCCAGTTGGGGATTACAGTGCATCTCTGAAAGTCCAGTCTGGTCCCAACACAAAAATTAGAGTTCATAGGAGTTCAGCTAGACTGTCTCAGAGATTGCAGCATTACCTCTTCATAGGGTGCAGCTGATCCGGGAGCAGGTCATGCAGCTCTTAAATCTTTCAAATCCCCCCAGTCCACTTGGTTCTTTGGACTCGAGGGTCCATGGCCATTGCCATTCAGCTTATGCCACTAGCAAGGTATCATATGCTTGTTTTATAGTGGACCCTGGTGGTTCAGTGGTCTATTCAGTCTCAACCTATGTCCACATCCATAAAATTTATGCTAGTGTGCAGATGGCACCTTCTTTGGTGGCTTCACTCTCAGGATCCTTTTTTACCAGGCCCTTTTCACTCCCTCCACCCAAGGCCATGGTGACCATGGAATCTTCCCTGGGGCATTTCCAGGGGAAAACAATTCAAGGCATGTGGTCCCCTGTAGAGACCAAATTGCACATAAATGTCCTAGAGGGGAGAGCAGTCCTCCTAACATTGCAAGCCTTTCAAGATTGCCTTCCTCTGGGAACAATTGCAGTTCAGATGGACAACATGGCAGTGGTCTGGTATATCAACAACAAGGAGGAACAAGATCGTAACCATTGTGTAGGGAGGCCATGAGTGTGTGGGAATGGACAATGTCCTACAGGTGCTTTCTTCTTGCAACACACATACCCGGGGACTCCCAACGTGTTGGCCAACAAACTTAGTAGAACCATACGGAGACCTCACAAGTGGTCTCTCAGTCTGACTGTGGTGAAGCAGATTATCGATCGTTGGAGTCAACTATGCTGCGACTTCTTTGCCTCCCTGACCAACAACAAATGCAGCATGTACTTTGCCCTGATCCCCCCCACCTTGCTGCGACCTCTTTGCCTCCCTGACCAACAACAAATGCAGCATGTACTTTGCCCTGATCCCCCCCACCTGGGGATGCTTTAGTCCACTATTGGCCTCTGGGTCTCCTCTGTGCTTATTCTCCTTATTCCTCTTATTCCCAAAGTTTTTCAGAAAGAGCACCACATGAGGGCATTCCTTATCCTCATTGCCCCCTTCTGGCCTCGTCAGCTGTGGTTTCCCTTCATAAGGTCTCACCTGAAGTATCCCCTTGGATACTGGATCCCTTCAGGATCTGATCTCCCTTCCCTTGGAGCTCCCTCTTCCCATTCTGCGGAACCTTCATCTAACTGCATGGTTTCTCCAATTCCAGTGATTTTGAAACGGTCCAGGCTAGCTTCCCCTATCAAGAATATTATCCTAGCCTCCCAAAAGCCTTCCAATAGAAGGGTTTATAGTAGCAAATGGAAAAAGCTTTCTCTCTGGGATAAGAACAGGAATCTGGACTCCCTTTTCTGCTTCTGTAACAGATGATGTTAAGTTGTCTATCTCGCCTTCATTCTTGCTGGATGGGTTCGGAGCCGATCCTCGGCTCCGACTCGGCCTTCTACTAAAGCTCGAGAGCTATTTACTGGCTTGAGGCCTCCCCATATCCCACAATGCTAGACATCAGATACCTAGATCTCGTTTCCCGCTTCAGCTAGAAGGTTGTGTTTTTTACTGGCTCAGGTCGTATTAATCCTTTTTTTTATCTTTTTCAGCTAAAATTTAACTGTTATTTTCTTAGACTTGGATTGTCTTAACTTTTAGTGTAGTTGTACTGTGTATTCTCTAGTTTGTCCCACTTAGGAAACTCGTTTTCTGTTAGAGAGTTTCTCCCCTTCCCCCCCTTGTTCCTTCTCTATTAATAACTATAGGTGTAGTGTTTAGCCTTATAATTTTTATTTAGATTGTTGTAGTTATTTTTATTAAGTGTGGGTGTTTGTGATAGTTTTTTCTACTCACTACTGTTACCTTATCTAGTGCGGGCGTGTGACTGTGTCTGTGTGTCTGGTTTAAGCACTAGTGTAACATTTTTTTCTCTCTTTGGTATCCCCGGGCCAGTATGTCCAAAGATACCAACGTTTCAGACTTCAAGAAGTGTGACTCGTGCTGTCAGAAGATGTCTAGACGGTCACACTTCTTGCGTGTATTGCTTGGGTTCCCTACAGCTGCAGGACTCCTGTTCGGTCTGTCATGCCTTCAGCCCGAGTGTCCAGCAGGAACGTAGGAACAAACTTATCTTGAGTGGCCTACTCAAGCCAGAGGGATCCCCGGTGAAGCCTCAGTCGGGGAAATCCTCAAAGCCCGCCAAGCTGTCGGCTCCCAGTACGGAGCCGTCACCGGGCAGAGCATCTGCCTCTTCATCGGCTCCGGCTGGGGCCGGCACCTCTAGACCTCTATCGGCTTCGACTTTAATGTCGGAACCGTCATTAGGCCAGAAACGTTCTAGGTCCCCTTCCCTAGAATCGGTTTGCTCGGCTCCGAGGTCACCGTTGCTTCAGTCGGAACGGAGCCATAGGTCCCATTCCTCTCGGACTTCCAGGTTATCCGACCATGACTTAGAGAGGGTGGTCAGTAGACTACTTAAATCGCAGGCCCTGGCCAAGATGTTAACCAGCCCTTCTCAACAGACTGTGGCTATCCCGGTGTCTTCAACAGTTCCTCCTCCGACTCCCCTTTTGTGTTCGGAGCCGGAGCTGGTTGGGGCTCGAATCTTGGAAACGTCGGAGCCGATACCACACCTTTCGGCTCCTTCGTCAGCTCCGATCGCTTCATTGGTTCCTTCCTTGGAGGGATCTGGATGCCGGGACTCCCTCGTCGGCTCTGAGGAGGCGAGTGGCATTGGACCCTTGTCCGACCCCATTCTCCCTCTCGGGGCTTCAGCTCAGGTGAGCTCGGCCCCGACATCGGCCACGGAGCCATCCCTCTCGGTGCCAGGAGGGGTTCACGTCTCTTCGGAGCGGGGACCCTCTGCTCTGCCCGACAGGGGCGCCTTCGAGGTCATGAGGAGCGTGCTGACTCCTGTGTCTGCTCCACGATCGCCCCCTTCGGCTCCTCCCCCAATGGTGCCTGCATCGGTCTCTGTCCACCCTCCTGACCCCAAGCGTGGAGAACAGAAGCTCCAGGTCATCCCATTGGGCGTATCTTCCTCTTCCGAGGCCTCCCCTGATTATTAGGAGGAGCCCCCTCGGAAGAGAAAATATAAGAGGAAACATGTTGACTCCCCCGAGTCAGTCACGTCTGATACCGACTTGGAGGATTCGGAAGGGTCCCCAAGGTCCCCCTCTGAGGATGTCTCCTTTTCAGACATCCTAGAGATCCGTAGGCAGAGGGGGAACTGGACTGCCCTTAACCCTTCTGAGGACGAGTCTGTGTACCTGGACGCGTTTGGTTCTCGCCCTTCCACCTCCTGGGTGTCTCCACCTTTCGACCCGCTCATGGAAGTGGTGGCTCGAAAGGCGTGGACAGCCCCGGACACAGTGGAACCAACTCCCCGCAGGCCCACTAAGTTCATTACAACCCCATCCGACAAACAATTTCTGACAAAAGGTGTCCCTGTTGATGCCATGGTGGTGGCAGCAGCCACTAAGAAGGAGTTGGCTGACCCTTCAGTGCCTGTCCATCCACCTAATAAAGAATCTAGGACAATGGACAAGTACGGGAAGTGGATGTTTTCTTCAGTGACCTTTTCCATGCGGTCGCTGAATTATCTGTGCCATTTCACCCGCCTTCAAAGGGATCTTCTTAAGGAACTGGGTGATACCCTTCAGGATCCATCAGCTGCAGGTTCTCAGGACAAGATTAACTCCCAGCTGGCGACCCTTAACTCTATAGTCAACTCCTCCATGCAGCTCATTTCTTATGCAGCTGATGGGGTGAGTAGGGCCGCAGGTACAGGCGTGGCTTTGAGAAGACATGCCTGGATGCGGTTATGCAACTTTGCTGACCCCTTTAAGGAGTCCTTCACCAATACCCCCTTCGATGGTTCGGCTCTGTTTGGACCACAGGTGAAGGATACCCTTATCAGGTGTGAGCAGGAAGGTAAGACTCTCTCTGCCGTGGGAGTCCGTTTTTCTACTCCCTCTAGACCATACCCTAAAGGTCAGAAGAGTGGAAAAATGTGGTTTCGGAAACCCCAGGGAGCCGTGCCTGACACACGTGGTGAGTTTCCCTCCAGGGGCAGAGGAGGGAACAATAATAGACGCCGCCCGAGGGGCAGAGGGGGTCCGCAAAATCAGGGTAGCAGAGAATTTTTCTCTGACAAACCCTTTCAGCACCCCTGAGGGGCTGCCCGACTGTCCACCTTCGGAGGCAGTCGGGGGAAGATTGTCACTGTACCCAGAAGCCTGGCAGCTCCTCACACAAGACAAATGGGTACGGTCTATCATATCCGAGGGTTACAAAATCCCCTTTGTCCACACTCCTGTACAAACAAACAGGTCCCTTCCAGATGTTCCACCCGGTCTAAGGGATCAAGCAGTACTAGAAATTTCAAAACTGCTAGAAAAAAGGTCCATCCAGCCAGTCCCAGCAGACCAGCAAGGATCCGGGATTTACTCCAAGATCTTTTTGGTACCAAAAAAGACAGGGGACTGGAGACCCATTTTGGATCTTAGCAGGTTATACAAATCTGTTTTAAGAACGAAGTTCCGGATGGTCACGCTTCAGTCCATTCTACCCTTTTTGGGTCAGGACAATTGGATGTGCTCCATAGACCTTCAGGATGCGTACTACCATATCAAAATGGACAGACGCTCCAGAAGGTTTCTCCACTTCCGGCTGGGAGCCAGTCACTATCAATTCTGAGCCCTGCCCTTTGGTCTCACCACAGCCCCCAGGGTGTTCACCAAATGCATGGCAGTGGTTATGGCTCACCTGAGACGGCGAGGATTCCAGGTGTTTCCATATCTAGACAACTTGCTCCTGACTGCTTCCACCAGGCTTCAGCTAGTGCGAGCCAGGGATTATACCATCCAAACTTGCTCCAAGCTAGGTATCTCTATAAACTTCGAAAAGTCTGCATTGTCGCCTTGTCAATCTATAACCTTTATAGGCGCAAGATTAAATACAAAAGAGCTGTCAGCAAAACTTCCCTTAGAAAGAGTATCAGACATTCGCCGACATGTCCAGACCTTACTACAGTGCAAGAGAATTCAGGCCAGATTTGTACTGAAAACCTTGGGTCTCATGGCAGCAGCAATCACATTAATTCCCCTGGCTCGTTTTCACATGCGGATTCTTCAATGGATGCTTTTTAACCAATGGTCTTTTCAACAGCTTTTGATGTCTCACAACATAATAATCACCTAATCATACAAAGACCACCTGTCTTGGTGGATGGTCTCCTCTCAAGTACTTCAAGGCAGACCATTTGTTCTTCCTCCTCCTGTTGCCACAGTGACAGTGAATGCCTCCCTGATCGGGTGGGGCATTTTCAGGGCAGGACTGTCCAGGGCATTTGGCAACCTCTAGAGTACCACCTGCACATAAACGTCTTGGAGATGAGATCGGTACTTGTAGCGTTGCAAGCTCTTCAGGACTCTCTACCCACCGGGACTATTGCAATTCAGACCGACAATATGTCTGTAGTGTGGTACATCAACAAGCAGGGCGGAACCAGGTCCTATCCCTTATGTCGAGAAGCACTCAGACTGTGGCAGTGGGCGATCTCCTCTCAACGGTTTCTGATAGCAACGCACATCCCCGGGAAGTCCAACGTCATAGCGGACAGGCTAAGCAGAGCTATTCTCATGCCTCACGAGTGGTCTCTCAATCAGTTAGTAGCGGACAAAATTTTCCACAGATGGGGTCAACCTTGCTGCGACCTTTTCACAATCCCTCTCAACAGCAAGTGCGACGATTTCCTCACTCTCTTCCCCCTCCCCGGCCACTCCCCCAGAGACGCTCTAGTTCACAATTGGCCCTGGGGTCTTCTGTATGCATTCCCACCCTTTCCCTTAATTCCCAAACTAATTCAGAAAGCGACCGCATTGGGATCCAGGATGATCCTCATTGCCCCTTACTGGCCTCGACAAATTTGGTTCCCATTCCTGCATAGTTACCTGCTGGAGCAGCCTTGGAATCTGGACCCAGTGCCAGACCTCTTGGTCCATCAGTCGGGCGGGCTGCACCAATCCCTTCAGTCTCTCAACCTCACAGCTTGGTTGCTCCACTTCCAACCTTAGCCAGGCTTCCACATATTTCTCAGCCAGTGTGTGAAATCATCTTTCTTTGCACAAATCTGCTACCAGGAAGACTTATGCTAGTAAGTGGAAACGTTTCTCTTTCTGGGCGGAGGCTAGAAATATAGACCCCTTTACAGCCCCTGTCCATCACGTTCTAGATTTTTTAGCAGAACCTTTTCGAGCAGGTTCCTCGTCTGCCACCATTAGGGTCCAATTGGCTGCTATCGCTAATTTCCACGCTGGCTTGTCAGAAACCAGAATCATGTCCCACAAACTTTGTAAGGCCTTTCTTAAAGGGACCATTTTACTTAGGCCCCCAGTTAGAGATCCCCTGCCTCCGTGAGATTTAAACCTGATATTAACTTCCTTGATTCTCCCTCCCTTTGAACCTGTGGCCTCCTGTTCCTTAAAATTACTCTCCTGGAAGACTCTCTTCTTAGTAGCCATCACCTCAGCTAGGAGAGTGTCGGAACTTCAAGCCCTCTGTATTCGTCCTCCTTATCTTGTGTTTCACAAGGATAGAGTTTCACTCGGGACTAATCCTTCTTTTCTGCCCAAAATACCTTCTGAGACAAACCTGAATCAGGCTATTGATCTACCTGTCTATTTTCCTAACTATTCGAACAGAGCTGAACAAAAGTTACACCAATTGGACGTTCACAGGCAATTCCGTTTTTATTTGGATAGGACTAAACAAACAAGAAAATCGGACCAACTCTTCCTATCCTATGCTGAGGCAAGCAGGGCCTACCAGTTTCTAAAGTAACCTTATGCAGGTGGTTGGCCTCTATTATCACTTTGATTTATCAATTGAGACATAAAGAATTCCCTACAAAACCAAAAGCTCATTCCACCAGAGCGTTGGCTACGTCGGTAGCTTTTCAAGCAAGACTACCAATGGAATCTATTTGTGCTGCAGCCACATGGGCTACTCCTCATACTTTCATTTCACATTATAAGTTGGATATGGCCTCCAGGAGTCGAGCTGATTTTGGTTCCACTGTGCTCAAGAGTCTGTTCCAATGAGCCACCCACTGCTAAGGTGCTAGGGAGGCTGTCCCATCCAGCAAGAATGAAGGCGAGATAGACAACTTAACATTAAGAAGTTATGTACCTACCATAACGTTCCATGTTAGTTGTCTTCTTCTCGCCTTCACTCTTGTGTCCCACCCTCCATCCCCCTAGCCTGGACAGACCAAGAAGAATCCCTTTTGACGCCTTCTTCCTCTGGCTGAGTTTTATCTAGGTTACGTCCACCTCTGTTTTTAGTACTGTAGGTAAACCTTGTAGTTTGGACAGGTGTCCTTAAAAATTTTTTCCATGGTGTTAGATCTGCCAAATGAGATCTGGGTATCTGACGCCTAGCATTGTGGGATATGGGGAGGCCTCGAGCCAGTAAACAGCTCTCGAGCTTTAGTAGAAGGCCGAGTCGGAGCCGAGGATCGGCTCCGAACCCATCCAGCAAGAAAGAAGGCGAGAAGAAGACAACTAACATGGAACGTTATGGTAGGTACATAACTTCTTATTCTGTTCTTGTCCTCACTTTTTCAGTCAGGGGCAAGTTTTTCTACTATTAAACTTCATTTGGCTGCAGTTTCCAATTTTCATGAGAATAAGGAACCTACGTTCTCTGCTCGACTCTAAAGTTTTCATGAAAGGTGATTTACTTCTAAGGCCACCCATTAATAATCTCTTGCCTCCTTGGGATCTAACCTCAGTGCTACAGTCTCTGACTCGGAGCCCATCTGAACTTGCTAGTTCTTGCGATTTTATATTTTTGACTTGGAAAACTGCCTTCTTGTCTACCATAACTTCAGCTAAGAGGGTCTCCGAACTGCAAGCCCTTTCAGTTGCTCCCCCGGATATGGTCTTTCACAAGGATAGTGTGTCTCTTAGAATTAATCCATCCTTATTGCCCAAGGGTTTTCTTTCTCAGTTATTTCGGTAAAGATGAGTACATTCTGCATAGTTTGGATGTACACAGGCAGTTGCTATTTTATCTGCATAGGACTAAGAGTTTCTCAAGTCAGCTTTTTGTGGCTTTTTTGCTGACTAGACATGGTCTCCCCATTTCTAAAGTGACCATCTCTAAATGGATCTCCAGCTGTATTTCTTCATTCCACACCAACAACCATCTTACGGTTCCAGGAAAAGTTACTTCATTCTACTAGGTCTGTCGCAGCTACTTCAGCCTTCATGGCCAGATTTTCCATTGATGATATTTGCGCTGCTGTCACTTAGTCTAATCCTCACACTTTATTTCACATTATAAGATCGATTTGGTTTCCAGGGATAGGGCTTCCTGTGGTTCCACAGTGCTTTGACATGTCCTTCCTTGAAGCCTGCCAGGGTGAATTGTAGCTGCAGACTCTGACCCTACTGTGAGGAATAATAAGCTAGATAACATCAGTTAAATACTTGTGTACTTACCATAACTTGGCATCTGTGTTATCCTGTGTCATTATTCCTCCAATTTCCCTCCCACCATCCCCCTTCCTTGTTGGATCTTCTGAGGAAGTTGGAGGGTTGTGGGTCCAGAACTATTACCCTTCTAGCCTTTTGGGTCATAGCGATACTGATTATGTTAGCAAACTCGATCTGAGGGTTAGAGGGCAGCAGGGGATTATGAGAGAAGGGAGTAGCTTGAGCCTTGGATTTGTCTGTGCTAAGTTGCTGGCTTGGATCCGATGTTGGATTCAAAACCCTACTGTAAGTAATAATAACATAGGATAACAGATGCCAAGTTATGGTAAGTACATTACTCTTTTTATGCTATATTTATGCTTGCAAAAAAGAGTAAAATCCCACGATTGGAGGAACTCCCTGGTCAGCCTACAGTAAGAAGCTGAGATCCCTCATAAAATCCTCCAAAGCTAGTTATGAAAACAAAATTGCCACGGATTCTAAAGACAACCACAAAGCATTCTATAGCTATGTTAAAAATCTCAATGGCAACACTCAGATCTGCTCTGAGTTACAGCACAATGGCACCAAATATACAAAACCAACTGATATTGCCAACATCCTGGCAGATAGGTTCAGTGCTAACTTTACCCCCCTCTCACTCCCTAAAGGGCCCATCTTTATACCGGAAGAATGCAAAGTTCCTGTAATCACGGCTGCACAGGTAAAAACTTCACTCTCCAAAGCCAAGAACACAGCATCCATGGGACCTGACAACATCCCAGGCTGCCTTCTACATGAACTACAGAATGAACTGGCACCCCACCTAAGTACCATGTTCAGTCATAGCCTCACCTCAGGCTTTGTGCCCATTGAATGGGGGCCACAACAGACTCCGGGAACTACCGCCCCATTAGCCTGACTAGCCTGGTCTGCAAGGCCATGGAACGTATCATCATGGAACTCATAAACAAAGACATTGGAGATCTCCAAACCCTGGACCCCACACAGTTTGGGTTTGTAAAAGGCAGATCATGTCTCCTAAACCTGATAGACTTCTTTGAAGTAGTCACCAAGGCCATGGATGAGGGTAAGGTGGTTCACACAGCCTATCTAGATCTCGCCAAGGCGTTCGACACCATCTCCCACTCTGGAATTATAGATAAACTCCCTAAACTAGGTATAAATCCCTATGTCACAAGATGGGTTGCCAACTGGCTTACTGAAAGAACCCACACTGTGAAAGTAGCAGACTCCAAATCAGACTTCAGACCAGTGACAAGTGGAGTACCACAGGGTTCAGTCCTGGGTCCTCTCCTGTTTGATATCTACTTCTCTGAAGTACAGGCTAACTAAATTCGCAGATGACTGCAAACTAGGAGCCATAATTGAAACTCCTAATGATGTGGACATCCTACAAAAGGGCCTCACTGAGACAGATGCCTGGTGTCAAAGACATGGTCTCAAGCTCAATGCCAAAAAGTGCATTGATATCCCCTTTGGTAAAAATTCTGTACCCATGAACTACCACATAGGCGGTACTCTACTTAACACCGAAAGTGTGATAAGAGACCTTGGGACACAGGTGGACAGTAGTCTCTCCTTTGATAATCACATCACCAAAGTGGTCAGGAAATCCTTCTACGTGGCACACCTCATCACAAAAGGTTTCTCATCCAGAAAAAAAGAGGTCATTGTTCCCCTCTACTCATCACTCATTAGACCCATTATAGAGTACAACGCCCCTTTTGGTATGTACCTCACAAGACATCTACAGCAACTGGAAAGACCGCAAAAATACCTCACAAAGAGGATTACTGGCCTCAAACAGATGCCTTCATGAACCGTCTCAAAAAACTCCAGCTTTACTCCGTCGCATATCGCCTACTCAAGAGGCGATCTCTGCCTAACATATAAAGCTATGTCAAACCCAGAGCTGTTGGACATGCTCCACTTAAAGAAATCCCAATCCCTCCGAGCTGCACGCTCTAGGGACCTAAACCTTGTCACCACAATAAACAGAACATGCTGGAGGGATAGATTCCTGTCCCAGAGACTTCCCATACTGTGGAACAGACTACCTATCTATGTCAAACAGAGCTCCTCATTAGCACTCTTCAAGAAAAATCGTGATGATTGGATGGGTAATAGGAAATTCACCCCGGGATCACTTCTGTGGTTCTGCTTGACAGGGGCACAGGAAAATAATTTTCTTGGGTGGCGAAAGCCAGGGTACATTTTTGGCTAGGCTTTTATAGGCCCTAGGGCCAATAGCCTAGTACCTACCTATGAAGGGGCAAACTTTATCTGAAGTGATGAAGCATGGTGCATTAAGGAAGATCGAGATGAGTTTTTTGAGCTTGGGTGTGTCTTAAAGGTGCTAAGGAACTGTTGCTTGCAACTGTTAGTCCTGCAGTTAAAGTGAATGGGCATGGATCATGAAGATCTAATTTTAGAGTAAGTGTATAACTTTCATTTATACTGTGAGCCAGCAAAATGTTTTTGTGGCTGTACTGGGATGGCTGCTGCTACTTGACTGAGCTTTTTCTAGGCAAAATGAGTGAAATGTAATGAGCAGTAAAATTAGAGCCACCATGATAAAGTGCTAAATAAAGTAATGTGAGCATTTATGCAAACCTAGCATATAAGGATGAATACCATGTAAATGCTGCATAAAAAGAATAATGTCTTTGTCATGCTTGAAGTGCATATATTGGTGTATGGATCATTTACAAGATAAAAACACACTCTTGAGGTGCGTTTCTCTCTGTAAATTCTTTAATCTTTCTTTTTCTATTGGTCAATTCCTGTGGTAGCAAGTCTTGGTTCCAAACTCTGTTTACCACTGTGGTAGCCAAAGGTAATCATCAACAAGCTTTCATTTTTTTTTTTTGTTGGAAGAGTACAAAGTTAAGTCTATAAATAAATAAGATCTGAAGTGATGTGAATTTTTGCTATTTTTCATTGTCTTTTTATTTAATTTTATAATTGATTATTTTTCTTCAGAACCAACCGTTCGAGCGGAGCTAATGGAGCAGGTACCTCACATCGCATTTTTTCTCCAGGAGAACAAGGGACGTTTTCCAACCGCATTTTCCAAATACTTGGTTCCAGTTGTAGTGAGATACCTTACTGACCCCAACAACCAGGTAGGAAATTATGCTCTTTGTGCATCTGGGAAGCATTGAAATTATGTAGTTAACAAATCCTTGCAAATCATGTAAGATGTTCAAAAAGGTTTACTATCACAATGCCGACGTGCACTTGCACGGCTATGAAGTATTCGAACAACAGATGTTCGAATACTTCATACTTCGGCAGGTGATGTGAGCGAACGTTACCATTGCGAATGGACTGTGCATTCGCAATTCTAACGTTCGCTCATGTGAGGGGGATCGCGGTACAGTGCGGTTAGGGAAATACATCCCTTTCCTCACTGTAGTGCGATCTCGGAGTTGGAATATTAAGGGGGGGGGGTGGGGCAGCCCTCACAGAATGCAGGGGCTTGCCCTGCGTAACTGTGAGTTTAGGGTAGGTAGGTAGTTACGGGACGGGTGGGAGTGCTGTGTATTGCCGTAAATGTCGCGAGCGACATTTTTGACAATACACAGCTGTTTTCGACTTTAGGTTAATTCGGAAATGTTCATTTCCGATGTATAAATTCGAAAATGCAGACACATTTTTTTTCTGATTTTCGAATTTATGATAGTAAATCGTTCAAAAAACATACTGCCTTACTTGGCATATGGGTAGTAGTGCCCTGCTATCCTCCCCTCTGGCAGGCTGTCAAAGCTCAGACCTCCTACCACTGCCTGTCTGTGGGTGTGAAGGATCAATCACCTGGCAGGACCATGAGTGACCTTCAAACTCACAAAGATCCACCCAGTTTTCTAGTGCTGCAGTAAGAGAAGTATCTCTTGCTCCTCCCTCTGCTGATTTGCTTGTTTTTTCTTGTAAAATTGTATATGCTTTAAGTTGTATTTCTCTTACAGTACAAGTTTTATACTGTTTATTTTATGCTAATTTTGAATATCTGTAGGGTTTTTAACTCATTCATTGTGTTTATTTTCATTGTGCTGCTAGAACCGCCAGTAAATTGTAGCAGCTATTTCTGATTAAATGTTCCTTTTGAAAGTATTTCCTTGTCTTAGGCTATTTTAGGCTGTTTATATCCATATGGGGATGAAACTATTCTTTATCTATTCATATTGGGGGCCTTTGTGACATGTATTTTGTGGTTTGTGCTGGATGACTGGAATTACCTTCTTTGTATCTCAGTGCAGAGTTAGTATAGTATCACTATAGAAATAGACCTTAAACTGCTATTTAGAGGGAGAATAGAGGGGATTTGTCCATTTTGTTTTGGGCTAAACTGTACAACTATTGCTTGGTATTGATCTTGGTAGTGTTTTGTACCCTGACTTGATTGGTGCACCATCTACCTCTTGTGCATTTAATCAAAAAAGTATGGCTTGTGACTCCGCAGTAGCCTCAGCCTTGGCAGACTATCGGATCACTTGCCTTTTGTTGCCACCAGATCCCCTGGTGTGGTATTAGTACTGCAGCTGTGCTTGACATGAGGATCAGACACACCCTCTGGCGCTCTATTGTGTGTATAGGAGAGCCCAAACCCTCTATGTTCAGGGGAAATCAAGGGTATAGAATCCATTGCCAGTATTGCTATATCTCCCCCTGGGCATTCTCTCACTAGTGAATAGTTCGTGCAAAGAAGTGGAAAGGCCAAGTGTTTTGGTAGGGCAGCAGTCTTTGACTGTTTTCCCACCTGAGAATGGTAGCTGTGGCTAGACTCATTGTTCAGGCATTTGATTGTGGGGTACATACCTGGGTTATGAGTAATACCTATGCTTACATCCCTGTTCAACCATTCAAGGATCTTGATTTTTGAAGAGGATCTGGTGTCTCTGAAACACTCTGCTTCCTGTGAAGATGAACATGTTCAGAAACCCAAACAGATATTTTCCTTTTCCCAAATGCTGACTAGATTTGGGGATGTTTTTAGGTATGAGAAATCATCAGATACCTCTACCCCCCGAGATCATTAGGGTTTGTGATCTTTTGGAGGATGAGGCCCTGTTCGTGGAGAGATGTCTTCCACAAGAAAGCTTGTAATTTTCCTCTTCTCAGTGAGGCTATGAGTAAAAGAACTCTCTAATTAATTCAGGGTATGCTGTCCCATTCCTGGCCTCCAAGTTCCTTTGTTTGCAAACCCTGCTTCGGAGTCCCTAGTGACTCCTAATGATAGGACTTTGTCTTCTTAAAGTCCTAACATTCAGATAAACTAGGCCTATGGCTAGAATCTCAGGGATAGAAGCTGGCTCAGTCTAGCACAGTAGCATTTAGTGTTTAAGTACCAGTGTTTTATGTGGAAGTTCGTGTTGAGATGCATGTATTGTTTAGACAAGTTTGCTGCATCGTTAACCTGCTGAGCAAAAAGCCAATGTCAAAGATACTGTTACAATGTTTCTCAGGTGTCTGAATGTGTTAGTGTGCTTTTGGGGGGGGCTGATATGATTTCTAGAAATGCAGCATCTTCAGTGGTGATAAGGAGGTATGTTTGGTTGCACAACCAAAACTTTTCTGAAGGGTTAAAAAAAATGAGATTTTGAATGCTCTACTTGAGTCTGTGTGTTTGGTACAGCAGCTATCAGATCCTTAAACACTAGGATGACAGAGTTAAACTCATGCAAGGGGTGTTAAAAAAATTTCCATATTCCCTAATTTTCCTTCATTAAACCAGATAATTTTTGACTGTCTTCCAAACAGAAGTGTCAGCCAAACAAAAGCCAAGCAGTATTGAGAACTCCACCAGCCCTAAAAAGGGATTCCTTTCCTGAAAAGAATTATCCCCTTCCCAACTTATGACTGTGCCAAGGAGCGTCATCCATCTTTCTCAAGTCCCTTTCCAGGTGCCACATCTTTAAATTTAGCTTACAGCAAGGTGGCTTTGCCTTCAGTGGTTTCTGATAAATGGGTTCTCAGCATTGTTAGCAGGGTTACAGATGGGATGGAAGGGTTTCCCCTTATCCATGGCAACCAGACGTTGTTCCCTCCTTTTCTCTGGCAAGTGCTGGACTCTGGGATCATAGAACTGGTCCATTCTGTGGAAAGGAGGACAGGTTTCTTCTCCAGAATTTTCCTGGTCCCCAAAAAAGAGTTTTTGTGGAGACCAGTGTTGGACCTTTCCTTTCTGAATAAGTTTGCAAAGGTCCTCAAGTTCAAGATGCTCGCTCAGCAAGCACTTATTTCCGGACCACTGCTTTATGGTGACCCTGTACTTGAAGGATGTACATCATCATATGCCCATTATTTAATGCTTCAGGAGATTTCTGAGATAAGTTGTGGTGTTCACACTATCAGTTTTCTGCATTGGTATTTGAGTTATCCACTGCACCTCGAGTTTTAACAAAATGCTTTGCCTTGGTAGTGGCCTCCTTTGACTCAAGGTATTCACAATTTTCCTTACTTGACAATTTACTGATATATGCAGAGTTTGTGTCCAGGTGTCTGTATTCATTAGAGAAGGTCTCTGCTATACTTCCCAAGCTAGGGTTCACGGTGAACCTCCAGAAGTCATATCCAACACCCTCATAAAGACTAGTCTTTCTAGGGTACCTGATTAATTGCAACTAGAGAATGTGTTTTTCTTCCCAAAGACAAGATTGTGTCTTCTCAGTGTTTCTGGAACTCACAGGGGAATGTCACACTGGCAAGAGAATGCCTAAATATTTTTTATCTGTTGCCATCCATGATTCTTATGATATCACTGAGAAGAGTTCACTGGTATGTCCAAAATTGTTGGACCCAGAACCTTCCTTCCCTTGGATCACAAGTTACTGGTTATTTCTTTTCATCAGACAAGAATTACAGTCACGGAGAGAATAGTTTATTGCCAGTCCAAGGCTTCCTTTCTCTCTCTCCCAGTGCCAGTGCAATCTGTCCAGACAGATTTGTCTGACTTGCTTGGGAAGCTCTGTCATTGGGGATGCTAGAGCATGCCACTTGGAGGCCCATGGAAGAATGGAGCACACCTGTATCAAGGAGATGTTGGAGGTGATTCATGCCTTGAAAGTCTTTAACCACCTATTGACTTCTGCTCCTAGTCTATTCTTGTGGTTATGGACAACACCGCAGTAGTGTGTACTACCTTAACAAACAAGGGGGTGCAAAGTCTTACTGCTTGTGCTGGTTGGCAGTGATGGCTTGGGATCTGGCTTTATAGCAGTCTCTGACTCATCAGGCATCATATATCCCTTAAGAGCAGAACATTGTGGCTGACGGACTAAGCAGATCCTGGGCAGACCCACAGAAGTGGCAGTTCATGGCCTAGTCCAGATGTGTCAAATACTTAAAGTAAATCTATTTGTCTCCTTTAAAAACAAGCATTTGGAGAAATTCTGTTCCATACATCCTTGCAGCCATGCATGGAGGACAGATGCATTCATGTTCCCTTGGATGGAAATGTTCCTGATGACATTCCCACCCATCCACTAATTCACAAGGTACCTGTGACAGTTAAAGAAATAACAAAGGTCATTGTGGTGATCTCCTTTTGGCACAGGCAATCTTGGTGTCCCCTTTTAATGGTACTGGCCGTGGGCAATTACCTCAGACTTCATCACACAATCTCAGTGGTGACTGACATATCCCAATTTGGAAAAACTTCAGATTGACAGCCTGGATGTTTCAGTATTGACTCTGCTTAGGCACTTGTTTTAGGAAGATATGCAGCAGGTGTTAATTGAGATCAGAAAACCTGCTACTAGAAAGTCTTATGTTTACAAATGGATGCGCTTTTCTAAGTGGTGCCTAAATAGCAACAGAGGGTCCTTTGAGGTTACTATCCCCTTGGTCTTGAAATATTTGTGTGAGCTACTTCAGGATGGCTTATTATATGCATTTGGTAAGGAGTTTTTAGTGGCCATCTCTGTTGTATGTGTATGGATCCCCCTTTTTCTTTTTTCATAAAACAGTTCATGAAAGGAATTTTGCATATGAGACCTTCTCTCAAGCAAATTCCTTCTTCGTGGGATCTTAACTGGGTTCTTGACAAAATTGACTTTACTGACAGATAAAGCTGATCTCAAGTTCTTAAAGTGGAAAACTGTTGTGCTTATTGCTATGACATCAACAAGGTGAGTTTCTGAGCTACAAGCTATCATAGTGGGACAGCCTTGCATGATTTTTCACAGGGATAGGGTTGTGTTATGCATTAATCCTTCTTTCATGCCAAAAGTGGTCTCAGAAATCACTATCTGTCTCTCTCTTCCTCCCTGTGCTCTTTCCAGAACCGAAGCATAAGGGAGAGAGGATACTTGTACCTTGTATGTGCATTGGTATCTCAGGTACTACCTTAGAACAAAACTGTTAAGGAAGACCAAAAGCCTTTATATTTCCTTCACAGGGGCAAATAAATGTCAGCCTATCTCTAGGCAAGGCATTGCACATTAGTTGTTTTCTGGTATTGTTTTTTGTTAAACCCGCCATGGCAGGGCTAATCAAGGCAAGGTAAAGGGGTACTCCACCATGCCCTTTCCTCTTCAGTGATATATTAGAAAGGAGTGGACTCTAGATGCACTCTAGAGGCATTAATGTGGTCCTTTGTCCATGCCTTTATGAAGCACTACAAGCTGGATGTCTTTTCTAAATCCAGAGCAGGCTTCACTATGACCATTCTCCAGGGGCTCCTGGACCCGCTATCCTCCCTTCTTCCAGGTTGGGTAAGCTTTGGGAATCTACCCATATGCCAGTAAGCCAGTTTGTCTGTTGAACATAATACAGTTACAGAAGTCCTACTTAATTAACATTAGGTGTTCGTAGCCTCCCACCATCCCCATTTTGTTGGCTGTATTTTGTTGTTGGAGTTGCCACTGAGTTTTGTTCAGCTGTTTTAGTGTGTGAGTGTGTATGTGCACACGCGCTTGTATTTTGGTTTGGAACAGAAGGTGTTAGCAAAGTATGCATTTTCATTTGCACTTCCTGCTGGACCCAAGAAAGCAGAGTCCCATCTGTGGGTTTGCAGGACAGTCCTGGTCCTACACACCCACAGACTGGCAGTGGGAGGAACTCTGAGCTTTGATAGACTGTCAAAGGTAAGGTAGTGGGCACCACTACCCATATACCAGTAAGGCAGTGTGTTCTACAAACCTCTACTGTTACTGGTAAGTAGGACTTGCACAACTGTACTTTCTAATGCAGTGGGTTTAACATATCTTCTAAGAACAGAACATTTCTTGTGAAAACAGTAGATCCTGTCTGCACTGTACTTCACAGTAGCATCATTGGCTGCTGAAGACCCAGAAGATAAAGAGGTACTTATTTACTGAGACTGTCTAATAAAATATAGTTTGGATAAATTGCTTTCTTAATTGCTAAAACAGAAATCCAGATGGCCTCATCCTCAACTAGACAAAAGTTCTGATTTGCTCATCTGCCACTTGTATAGGTGTATAGATAAATACTAGGAAATCTGTCTGCTGATCATTATTAGATCTCGTATTCAGAAGTTCCCTTAAGCCTCAAAGAAGGCAGTGCAGGGCAGACCAGGGGAATTTTGAGGCTGTTTTTTCCTTGGTTTAACTTGAAGGTGGCAAGGGTGCTACTCTAACATGTAGTGGAAGTTCGTTTCAGAGGTGTAGTTTGGGCCCAGAGGCTTCAATTGCTTATCTGTTCATGGAAGTCTAGTTCATAATCACTACACTGTGGTATTATGATGGGTGCACATCAGGCACGTTTAGTACAGAATGGGGCATGCAGCAAGACACAAGTCTAGTAGCGTTTTATTTGACAGGTTGTGCAACAGATGTATGATATACTTGCTTAGATTATCCTGTGCTTTTATAAAATAAGATGAATTCTGAACTTTTTAAAATGTATTTAATTTACTACAGATGTCATTGTTCAGTTTTCTTGCTTTAGTTTACATGTTTAAAAAATTGCAGAAGACATAACACATTGGTGAGTGCTGTTTTAAGTCTGTCTTTTCTGTGTGTTGAAGAGTTCAGTGTGTTGCTGTCTGATCTCATAACTATTATTGAACAGTGGTTGAAGAGATTTGTGTATTGCTGTATGAGAGTTTTGCATTTTGACTGGTATGATGGAAAAAGACATTTGAAGCAACACAGTGTCAAACTTAAATCGCCCACAGAACATACATGAGGCATGTCTTGTAGAGGAGCATATTTTGCATCTTTAAAGTGTAGAGGGGGGAAGGACTGATGTTTGTGACGTACCTTTCAGAGGTGGAAGTTCTTCACACACGTTACAGTGATAAGTCCTCTGTAGTATCCATGTATAGATAGGAATGATTCGTCAAGCAGTTTGCCTGTTTTCTTGATCTTTTGTTGCTGATCCATACAGCTAGATATAAAGCATGAGTATTTAAATTGTAAATGACATAGCTTCTTAGTATACTGTTTATCTGCAGCCATAATTAAGAAGTGACAGTGTTCTGTTTTCCTGTGCTGTAATTTAGGTAAGGAAGACAAGCCAGGCTGCCTTGTTGGTATTACTGGAGCAGAATTTCATTGATAAAAATGATATAGAAGCCAAGGTGTGCCCAATTCTGTTAGAACTTGCGGCTCCAGACAGTGATGATGACTACAAGGTTGAAGCAGTTGCTGTAAGTATAAATTCATCTAATGTCATGATATAAATAGCAAACTTTTTGCAGTCTTAAGATTTCTGACCTATAGATTTTTTTGTATATTAATTCATCTTGCACAGGATTTTGAGAAAGGACCATGTATATATTAGCATTTACAGTGTTGTAGATGAACCAGTGCAGATGTATGTTAAACCAGTGCAGGTAATATGTTACGTTAGGTCATTACTGGTGAAAAAGCTCTTACAGTTGTTTCTGTTAATAAGAAATGGTCAAGTAGTGAGCATACAAGTTCAAAGTTCTTAAATGTGTAGAATTATCTAAATGTTTTCCTTTTAAAATAAAACCTTCAAAATTCTGAATGTTATGGCAGTTTGTTACTTGAAACCCTTAAACATATGTAACCAAATGCCACCATCTTGCTGAGAGATAATAAAGAATGTGAAGTACCCCAGAATGTTAAATGTCATGGAGCTTGTAACTGGATTGTTATACATATAGTTTTTCATATTCCTTTTTGGATAATTGCTGTCTTGCATGTAACAGAAAGTTATTTTTTAGGTGCAGTACAATATTTTATGCAGATGGATTTATGGACTATCTACTTATCTAGTAGTTTACTTAATTTTTTGGAAAGTCTGTCAGTTGTGGGAGTGTCTAATACAGTAGAATTGCAAGCTGGAATAGGGGCAAACCTTTCTCAACCTCTTAGCTCAAGAAATCAAAGGCAAAAACAACGGATGGACAAAATTTTTAATACTGCTGTTATACGCTTAGAACGTTGATAGAATAATACATTTTGTATTTCTGAAGGCTATGAAGTATGAAAGTCAAATGTCTGCCATTATTTAGTGATGTCAGTCTTCAGTTTCTCAGCAAACCACAAATCTTATGATGAACAGACCAAACATTTGAGGCAGAAATCTGGACATTTTGCAAAAACCTGGACAGTTAATGAGGTATGTATTGTAGTCACAGTGATGTAAGCATAATTTTGTTTTAATTTATCCAAAATGTAAAACCAATTTTAATAGTCACTTGTTAGTCCCAACATAAATCTGCAGTGCATCAGATGAATGTTCACATATGCCACATAACAGCTAAAGGAGTTGTGAAGCTTCTGTAGATAACATTTTGCAAAATGTCTTTGGCCTCATTCTCTCATGATCATAAAACCCCTCTTCCCTGTGACCCATATATTCCTCACAACCCTGGTAGCCTGGGACATTGAGAAGGAGGTTGATCATCAGGGATTACAACAGTTGTACAGCAGCGGTAAGCATGGTACTCTTTGTACACCCCCCCCCCCCGCATTGGCAAGAAATATGCTGGAATTCATGCTGCTCTGGAAGTATGCATCCATCCATGTGTGTGTATATATTTAAGCACACACTTATATATATATATATATATATATATATATATATATATATATATATTTATGCATACACATATACAGTGGATATAAAAAGTGTACACAACCCTGTTAAAATGCCAGGTTTTTGTGATATAAAAAATGAGACCACAATAAATCATGTAAAAACTTTCCCCACCTTTTAATGTGACCTATAATGTGTGTGTGTAGATTTGTCTCTCTCTCTCTCTCTCTCTCTATTATATATATTGTGTGTGTTGTGTGTATGTATGTGTATATATATATATATATATATATATATATATATATATATATATATATATATATATATATATTGTGTGTGTGTGTGTGTGTGTGTATATATATATATATATATATATATATATATATATGTATAGCGTGTATATGTGTGTGTGTGTAGATTTGTGTATGTATATATTTGTGTGTGTGTATATATGTATATATATATTTGTATGTATATATATTTGTGTGTATATGTGTGTGTGTATATATACATATATATATATATGTATGTGTTTGCGTGTATGTGTATATGTGTGTGTGTGTGTGTGTGTGTATATATATATATATATATATATATATATATATATATATATATTTGTATGTGTGTGTAGTCTCTCCGTATTATGAAAGCTGAGAAAGGTACTGGTTTTGTGCTGATGGAACAATTTGTTTATGTTAAAAAAAAAAAAAAAAAAAAGGAAGAAACCCTACAAAATAAGATTTTTATCAGGTGGTTGACTACAATACTGTTATGAAACATTTCAAATTAATAGCCAGAAGTTTAAAACTCTTTCAAAAAGACACTGCCATTTCTACTGATGAATTTAATTTCATGTATGTTCCTTACCCTAACTTGGATAGGTTATTTGGAATACCTAAGATACATAAAAATCAATCCGCTCCACCTTTCAGACATATTGTTTCCAACAAAAAAACGAAGACAGAAAAGATTGCAGAGTGTTTAGATTCTATTCTAAATCCACTTGTACAAGGTACACCACATAATTTTAAAGATTCTTTGGCTTTTTTGAATGAGCTTCACAGTATAAAAAATGAACTACACAAATGTACTCTAGTCACACTAGATATAGAGTCACTATACACTAATATTCCACACCTGGAAGGTCTACACTTACTACAGTTGTCTTTAGAAAAATACACCACATTCTATGCATTTAAAATTAAAACTATTACTACATTAGTTGAGATAGTTCTCAATAACAACTTCTTTTACTTTAATAATAAAATTTACAAGCAGATCAAATGTGTATCAATGGGTTCTAGAGTTGCACCAGCTTTTCTAATTTGGTGCTTAGTGCTTGGGAGTTAGAAAATCTTTCACATTTTCACAACTTTGACTCAGTATTACTGTACAAGAGATTTATTGATGATATTTTTTGCATGACGAGGAGATGTTACTAACCTTCACACGTTTATTACAGACATGAATATCAGTGTAGGTTTTCTTAATCTTGTCATTTCGAAGTTGGTAAATCTATTGATTTCTTAGACACTAAAATTGACATACTACAAAATGATAGCATTTGCTCTACAGTGTACAGAAAAAGTACATACAGGAATAATTTTCTGGATTTTTCAAGTCAGCACCCATACTTTATGAAAAAGAATCTGGTTAAAGGGTCAATTCATATATGTCTCTCGTCTAACTAGCCATCATGTTGAATTTAAAGTTCAAACTGATCTTTTAAAAAAGATGTTTTACCAGAGAAATTATCCACCTTCACTAGTACAAAATATTTTCACTAAAGTGGCATCTCTTAGATACTCTAAATATATGCCTATTCTGATTTATGATCTTGTTGATTCTAAGAAAAAGAATAATACCGACAAGTGCCTTAGTTTTCCCCACTGCCTATTTCAAGAGACATGTCTCTTATTAGACAGATTATCACAAATAACTGGGATTTAGTATCCAATTCGCAATACTTGACAGGTATATTTGGTACAGCTTCATCTTTTTCATTCAAGAAAACTAAATCTGTTCGTATGCATTTAGAGAATACTGATTCACAGTTTCTTGTTGTACCTACACCTTCCTCGACTGCAAATGTGAAGGCATGTTCTGTTGTAAGAAGTGTGTTGTATGCCCTCACATTTATACAAGCTCACAATATACTTTCAAGCATCAAAATTATACAATTAAGTTTCAAAGACATTTTGATTGTCATACTACATCTGTAGTATATGCTGCTGTGTGTTCAGCAGGTAATTGTTTTTACATAGGAAAGGCATCCAGAAAACTCTGAGTTAAAGAGCATTTAGCTGCCATTAGACATTTGAATACCAAAAATGCCTTAGCTAAACACACTTCTTTCTGTAATGGTTCATTTACATTTTTAATTCTTGAACAAGTAGATCCATTTTTTGGTGACACATGTTTTTCTTGAGCTGAGAGAACTAAAGTGGCAGCTTCTGCTAGGTGCAGATATGCCACCCGGTTTAAATGAGTCAATTAACATTAAATGTGCACTAAAATGGTACACCTAAATCTCAGCATATGCATAATCTATACATACTACATTGCTCATTGATATGTATTATATATATATATCTACACTGTCATTGCTAGTTTTGAAAAAGCACTACACAGCTTTTAAATATGCATGACATGTATATATCTACACTTGTACTGCTCTTTTTGTAAAACCACTGATCTGAAGTAGGAGATTCATTTGTCTGCAACCTGTGGGTTATGGATCCGATATTGGATCCGAACCGGCATGGTTTACCAGCTATGGATCCAAGCTCTCAGCTCCTCCCCTCACCCATAATGCCCTGCTCTACCCTCATGACCTCAGATCTCGTTTGCCGCGCTGGTGACCAGATTGTGTTCCTAAGCTCTTCAGCTAAGTGCAGTTTTTTTAGTCTTTAAAGTGCTAATTTTTGAAGTTTTGTGTGAAAGTTGTGTGGAAGTGTAGGTTTCCCTATTTCTTAATCATACTTTTAGTGTTTTAAAATTTAATTTTACCTTTCCCTCCCCTTGCTGGTAGCATAGCGTGTGTTTGGGCCTGTTGAGTGGTTTTGTTACTTGCTTTAACTCTAGTTTAAGTAACTTTTTTGCATTTGGGATGTCTGAACAACCCAAAGCTGTGTTCTCCAAGTGCTCCGAGTGTGGCCATAAGCTTTCCCCGGCTGATGGCCACACTCGGTGTGTTAGATGCCTTGGGGTTGAACACCTCACTTTTGGATGTTCCATTTGTGCAGGGTTCAACCCCAGGGCATTGAAGGAGCGGAGGTCCAAGCTTGTCTTGGCGGGTCTTTTGCCACCAGACTCGGCTCCGGCCTCCGCTCCTTCGGGGGTAACAGTTTCTACGGTTGTCTCCTCTCCGGCTCCCCCTCCTCCTCCTGGGACTCAACCTCCCTGTAGTGGTTCAGAGGAGAGAGAAGCTAGAAAGAAGGACCGGAGGGAGAAGCACCATAAGCGGCGGGCCGAGACCTCTGTTTCGGCCCCGCCAGCCAAGCAGGCTTCTCCTCCGGCCTCCTTGTCTGCTGGCTCTCCCCCTCCTCGGCTCCGGTCTCCAGTGTGTTTTTCACCGAGACCTGAGGAGGAGGAGACCCGATCTCCGTCGAGGCTATCGAGGAGGCACTCAAGGCCTACCTCGGTAGCCTCGTCGAGATCAACTTATAGCCTGTCAGACGCTGATCTGGACCGGATGATGAGAAGGTTAATCCAGGCCCAGATGCAGATGGGAGTGCTCTTGCCTCCCCCCCCCCCGTCTGGGGGGGAGCTCGACCCCTTTTTTCAAGCCAATTGCTCCCTTCTCCGACCTGCTACCCGGGTTCGGAGCAGTTGGAGCCGAGCAGCCGGGCGGGGTGGGTGGCGCCGATAGTACTGGTGCCGGATCCGACCCTGCCCTCGAGTGCTTCAGATCCGACCTCTCGGAGCCTGGATCCGAGCTTCGGATCCGGGAGGATCAGTGCTCCTTCGGCGCCGTCTGTGTCTGAGCGCACTGTCCCTTCGGATCCGGCGCTTGGCGGGTCCGATCCACTCCTCGGATCCGAGGGGGAGCCGATTGTTGGATCCTTTGGTCGAGGTCGGCTCCCCTTCGGCTTTTGATGTAGTGAAGAGGGCCCTGTTGAGGGTCTCCGGACCGGCTCCGTCCCGCGCTCCCTCTGCACTGGGTCAGGCTTCCACCATCCGGCCCTTGGGACAGCCCGCTCCTGTGCCCCAAGCTGTTCCCCTGGAACAGAACAGGTTACTGTTTGCGAGGAGTCCTCTGACAGCCCCCCGGAGGATGTTCCCCGCAAACATACGTGCAAAAGGAGTTACATTGACTCCCCCGAGTCTCTCACAGAAGACACGGATTTGGAGGAAGGGGAAGGCTCCCCACGGTCACCCCCCGAGGATGTCTCATTTGGAGACATCATGGAAATGCTCCGCATAAGGGGGGGGGGTGGTCTGCCCCCAAGTCTTCCTCAGACGAGTCCGTGTTCTTGGAGGCATTTGAAGCGGGCCCGTCTACCTCTTGGGTGTCCCCTCCTGCCGACCCCCTGGTGGACCTCATTACCACCAGGGCGTGGAAGGAACCGGACACCGTGGAGCCAATCCCTAAAAGGCCCGACCGTATTCTCAGTCCCCCGGCTGACCGTGCCCATTGGAGTAAGGGGCCTCCGGTAGATGCCATGTTGACGGCGGCGGCCACCAAGAGGAACTTGCTCAGGAGAGTCCCTCAGTCCATCCCGAGCAAGGAGTCTCGGATGATGGACCGCTTGGGGAAGCGGATGTTTAGTTCAGCGACCTTCTCTGTAAGGGCGCTGAACTATCTGGCACACGTGATTAGGATGCAGCGCGATCTTATTAAAGAATACGCTGCATCCCCCCCAGAGTCCATGTCGGAGGAGGGCAAAGTGCTGCACTCCACCCGCATGGCCACTCTCAGGTCCGTCACCAATACCTCTATGCGGCTACTCTCCCATGCTACGGAAGGTGCCGCTAGAGCCGCAGGGGCAGGCCTAGTTACTGAGCGTCAGGCCTGGCTCCGTCATTGCGATTTCTCAGAGCCCTTCAAGGCGTCATTTGCGAATGCCCCCTTCGATGGTTCTGCCCTCTTTGGCAAAACTGTTCGCGACACTTTGATCCAGAGCGAGAAGGACGGGAAGACGCTGTCTGCCGTCGGAATCCGCTTCTCTGCTCCCCAGAGGCCCTATTCTAGGAACCAAAAGGGACAGAAGAAGATGTGGTTCCGGAAGTCGCAGCAATCTCAGTCTGCTCCGGACAACCAGTCCTTCCGTGGCAGAGGAGGACAGGGAGGACGCCGCCCTAGGGGCAGAGGGGCTCCCAGGAATTTTGGGTCCAGAGAACCTTCTCTGAGCGACCTGCAGCAGCCCTGAGGGTTGCCCGGCTGCTCCACTCTGGAGGCAGTCGGGGGACGTTCGAGCACCTAGCGGCATGGGAGTCCATAACATCAGACCGCTGGGTCCTCCAGATCATATCCAGAGGATACCGTATACCCTTTCTTCATTTGCCAAAATTGAAGTCCCTCCCAGACGTTCCACCCGGTCAGTGGGAGGCCGCTTTGGCAGAGATTGGCCATCTGCTAAAGAAAAGAGCCATCCAGCCCGTCCCCCCAGACCAGATCGGATCAGGGTTCTACTCCAGGTTCTTTTTAGTGCCAAAAAAGACGGGGGATCTAAGACCAATTTTAGACCTTTCACTCTTGAACCTGGCAGTTCCCAAGGAGAAGTTCCGAATGGTCACGTTACAGTCTATTCTCCCCCTTCTGGGAGAAAATCACTGGATGTGCTCCATAAACCTCAAGGATGCATACTACCACATACTAATGGACAGGCGCTCCAGGAGGTTTCTCCGCTTCCGGCTGGGAGCCAGTCACTACCAGTTCCGGGTCCTTCCCTTTGGTCTCACCACAGCCCCCAGGGTGTTCACCAAAGTATTAGCAGTGGTAGCGGCCCACCTGAGGCTTCAGGGGGTACAGGTCTTTCCCTACCTGGACGACTGGCTCCTCACTGCCCCAACAAGGCATCTACTACTTTTGGCGCGAGACTCCTTTCTCCATCTTGCTCCCCGTCTGGGCATCACAATAAACACAAAAAAATCCAACCTAGCACCCACGCAGTTCATAGATTTTATAGGTGCCAGGTTAGACACAAGGAGATTAATAGCCTTCCTCACTGCGGACAGAGTTCAAAATCTGCAACTCCAGTTGCGGGCCATTCTCCACTCAAGCTCAGTTCCGGCGGAGTTGGTCCTGAGGGCTCTAGGATCCATGGCGGCTGCTATAGCGCTACTTCCTCTCGCCAGGTTCAATATGCGCATCCTCCAATGGACACTCCTAGTCCAGTGGTCGTATCTTGCTCTTCCTATGCATCATCCCATTGCGATCAGCAAGGCTTGCAAGCGGTCCCTCCTGTGGTGGCTACACTCTCCAGATCTCCACGGAGGCCGCCCATTTTGTGCTTCTCCCCCTCTCGCCACGGTGACCACGGACGCCTCCCGCCTCGGGTGGGGGGCATTTTGCAGGCCGGACCGTCCAAGGCACGTGGAACGATTCAGAGTCCTTACTGCATATCAACATTCTAGAGATGAGAGCAGTGCTCTTAGCGTTGCTAGCAATTCAGGCCTTTCTTCCCTTGGGAACAATTGCGATTCAATCGGACAACATGTCGGTTGTCTGGTATATCAACAAGCAAGGAGGAACCAGGTCTTACCTCTTTGTCGAGAAGCCATGAGAGTTTGGGAATGGGCAATCTCCACCAACCGCTTTCTCATAGCAACGCATATTCCGGGTCGGTCCAACATCCTGGCGGACAAACTCAGTCGCACCATTCTCACCCCTTACGAGTGGTCTCTCAATACTCAGGTAGCGGAACGCATATTCGCACGGTGGGGAATTCCTTGTTGCGATCTTTTTGCCTCTCCCTCAAACACCAAGTGCGACAGTTTTTTCGCTCTGATACTTCCTCCCGGAGGCTCCCCAAGAGACGCTCTGGTGCATGCTTGGCCACCCGGTCTTCTTTATGCTTATACCCCCTTGCCTCTGATGCTCCAAGTTCTTCAGAAAGCCTCTCGGTTGGGGTGCAGAATGATTCTCATTGCTCCGTTTTGGCCTCGACAGATCTGGTTCCCCTTCCTAAGGTCTCACTCTGTGAATCCTCCTTGGATTCTAGATCCCATTCCGGATCTGATATCTCATCCATCCCACTTATCTCCTCCGAACCTGGACAACCTGAAGCTGACCGCTTGGCTGCTCCAGTTCCACTCTTGATCAGGACTCCCGGTATTTCGTCCCCTGTTAAGGCCATCCTGGTGGCAGCTCATAAGCCATCCACTAGGAAAGTCTACCGCAGCAAGTGGAAACGGTTCTCGTTGTGGGCGTAGCGGCAAGGCCTAAACCCCTTCACAGTTCCTCTCCCTTTGGTGCTTGATTTCTTAACCACTCTTTTTAATGATGGTGCCAGCAGTTCCACAGTCAAAGTACAACTTGCGGCAATTTCCCATTATCACATTGGTCATGACTCCAATCCACTGATGTCGGCCAAGTTGTGTAAGATTTTCCTTAAAGGTACTTTTCTTCTCAGGCCCCCTGTAAAGCAAGCGGTTCCTCCTTGGGACCTTTCCTTAGTTCTCCAGGCCTTGACCGCCCCCCCCCCTTCGAACCGGCAGCTACGGTAGATCTGAAATTCTTATCTTTCAAGACCGCCTTCTTAGTAGCCATTACTTTGGCCAAGAGAGTTTCAGAGCTTCAAGCATTATCAGCTAAACCTCCTTACTTGGTCTTTCATCCGGACCGTGTTTACCTCAGGACCAACCCGTCCTTTCTTCCTAAGGTAGCTTCTGAAGCAAACATTAATCAATCCATTAACCTCCCTGTCTTCTTTCCTAAATATGAAAACAAAGGTGAATACAAGCTTCACTCCTTAGATGTTCACAGGCAACTTAGATTTTATCTAAACAGGACGGCTGGTCATAGACAATCCGACCAGTTGTTCATTTCCTTTGCTAAATTTAATTTGGGCAAACCAATTTCTAAAGTCTCATTATCTCGCTGGATTTCACAATGTATCTTATTGGCTTATCAAGCTTCGGGAAGGCCCGCACCGGAAGGTGTACATGCCCATTCAACCCGGTCAGTCTCTACCTCGGCAGCCTTTAAGGCTAGGATTCCTCTAGATGATATTTGTGCTGCAGCCACGTGGGCTTCATCTCATACTTTTATTTCCCACTACAAGTTGGATCTTGCATCTAGGGGTAGAGCATCCTTTGGCTCCGCGGTGCTCGGAATATCCTTCCATGATGGCCGCCCAAGATTCAGGTAGCTGGGGACTCTGTCCCACAGGTTGCAGACAAATGAATCTCCTACTTCAGATTTAGAAGTTATGTACTCACCATAACGTTCCATCTGAGTAGGTGTATTCATTTGTCTGCAACCATCCCGCCCTCCTATCCCCCTGGCCTTTCAGTTTCCTGCATATGATGTGTTACCCTTTTCAGGGTGTTCTTGCTGTTGGCAAACTCGATCTGAGGTCATGAGGGTAGAGCAGGGCATTATGGGTGAGGGGAGGAGCTGAGAGCTTGGATCCATAGCTGGTAAACCATGCCGGTTCGGATCAGATATCGGATCCATAACCCACAGGTTGCAGACAAATGAATACACCTACTCGGATGGAACGTTATGGTGAGTACATAACTTCTAATTCACCTCATTAGATAATTTATATAACTATCACAGCAATACTGCTGCACTGTTATCGGTTATTGTTTTCTCACATGATACTTTTTCTATATGTAACATTCACTCTAAAGTTTTGCATTGTCATTCTGAACAAGTTCTTGTAATCATAATAGAACGAAAGCTTAATTGAATCTATCCTTAGCCTCAGTGTTTTTATTTATTTCACAGTCGGATGATTTCACTGCAGTTTACTGAAGTTTATTGTGTTTTATTTATATATATATATATATATATATATATATATATATATATATATATGTACGTGTGTGTGTGTACATGTATGTGTATATATATATATATATATATATATATATATATATATATATATATATATATATATATAAAGTGTGTCTGTGTGTCTGTATGTATATATATCTATATAGATGTGTGTGTATATGTGTATATATATATATTTATATATATATATATATATATATATAGATGTGTGTGTGTATATATATATATATATATATATAGATGTGTGTGTGTGTATATATATATATATATATATAGATGTGTGTGTGTGTGTGTATGTATGTATATATATGTTAAAACAAAAAACTTCAAAGGCTGCTGGACAATAAAAAAGAAAACACACGGGCTGATTGTTTTAAGCGCTTTCATTCCATCAGCATCCTGGAACTTCATCAGAAAACTAAGGATACATGCAGTGCAGAGTTAAATAAAAAGAAATGGTAATAAAAAATATACAAATACAAACTATCCAGTCCCGTAACAGTTCAACCTACTACAAAGCCAGTAATATAGTGCACAAAGGCTGTGGGAGTGGTTTAGACTGAATACAGTAGTGTAAGGTAACTGGTCACATATTAACCTATCAGTATCAACTGAAAAAAGGCAGTAGCAAATACCTAGTAATATATAAAATACACTAGCAAAAAGAGATCAAAATAGTGTAGCAAGTCCACCTAAAGAAGAAGCATTATAAAGGCAAGGTTATATGCACAACACTGCTACATCGTTCATAATTAGTTCAATATAGGAAATATAAGAAATACACCTGCAAACAGAAATATTTTTTATTTTATTTATTTTATTTTACATTTGTTAACCGGGCTAGTCTAGCTGGATATATGTCCATTTTCAGTAGAGGCCCGGGGAGAAAAGCTCCACAGATACTAAATTACAAGGAGACAAATTTTAAAATAAATTCAGTACAAAAAGAATATATGTTTAGTAGCACAAAAAACAAAATTCCTAAGGAACACACTCAAAATATAATTATTCAGTAGAAACATTACAAAACATCAAGATTAGCAACATATATTTGATAATCCGTTGGAGAGAAAAAAGTAGAAAGGGAGATAAGAAGGGAATTACAGAAGAAATACAAAGGAAGAAGAGAGAAAGAGGCAATAGTGTAGTGTGGAAAAGGGTAATGTGATGGAAAAGAGGAGAGGGGAGAGAAAAAGGAGGAGAGGGTAGGAGCATAGGAGGAGAGTAACAGGGCAATAGGAAGAAGGAATAAGTAAAGTAAATAAGTATAGTGTAAAAATTCTAGTAGTGTAGGGGGAAAGAAGAAGATCAGTCAGGAGTCATGCAGGAGCAGAGCCAGTGATTTTGGAAGTACAGTTTGATTTTTTGTTTGAAGAGTGGTAAGGAGGGGATTAGAGTGATATCAGTGGGTAGCTGATTCCATATCCTTCCTACAGTATTAGTGAACAGAGAGTCACCAGCTAAGTTATGGGTCTTTACAGATTTGGTCATGAGTTTAGATGAAGATCGAAGGGAGGTAAGATTATTGTAAGGGATTAAAAGTTGAGAAAGTATAGGGGTATTATAAGGTTGGTACAGTATCTTGTGAGCAATGGTAAGTTGGGAGATCAAAAGACAGTTTTGTAGCTCCAGCCAGCCTAGGAGTTTTAGGTTTTGACAGTGATGTGTTCTGAAAGGGTTACTGGTGGCAAAGCGGGCAATGCTATTGTAACAAGTTGCTAGTTTATTTAGGTTGGCCTTCTTAAGGTTAGTGAAGATAGGTGAGGCATAAAAGAGGGTAGAAATAAGATGGGAGTGGGCAATAGTAGCTCTGGTAGACAGTGTGAGAAAAGGTTTGATACGGTATAATGATCCAATTTTTTTATTAACAGTTTTGATGATGTTATTGATGTGTTGATCGAAAGTGAGCTTGTTATCGATGGTTATTCCTAGCAGTTTAGTTGATGTGTCAGGAGAGATAACAGTGGAGTCATTGGATAAAATGTTGAAGTTTAATGGGGAGCCTCGAGTGGTAGGAGTGAAAAGGAGAAGTTTTGTTTTTTTAGCATTGAGGAGGAGGTGCCGTCTAGTGAACCAAGTTTCTACAGTGTTGAAGGTGGTTTGAGTTAGAGAGAGTAGCTCTGCGGAGGTAGATGCTGAGCAAATAATCGTGGAGTCGTCAGCATATTGGATGCAGGTAGCTTGTGGGATGATAGTGTTGAGATCGTTTATGTAAAGGGAGAAGAGAAGTGGACCGAGAATAGAGCCCTGTGGGACTCCAATAGAAACAGGCAGTAGTGAAGAGATATGATTGTCCCAAAGAACGGCTTGATGCCTGTTGCTTAGATAAGACGTAAACCAACGTTTACGTTGCTTAGATAAGATGTAAATATAAAGAGAGTTGTAAATAGAAATCTAAATAGAGAAGCAAATCCACCTAAAGAACGAAGCAGTAAGAAGGCAAGGTTAAATGCACAACACGGCAACATCATACAAAATAGAACAATAAAAGAAAACTTCAACATAGTTCAACAATAAAAAATAATAAGAGAACAGACTTCAGCATCGTATAAAAAGAGGATTAATATCCTAGAAACACAAAAAGAATATCCTGTATGCACAAAAATAGCAATAACAAAGGCAAAGTAATATGCACATCACGGCAACATCTTACAAGATAAATTGACTCAAACATAATTCAACAATAAGAAAGACTTCAGCATCATTCCAAAAGAAGAAAAATATCCTAGCTGTGTGTAGTCATAATCACTCCTGCCTACATAAAACACAGTAAGACAAAGTCAATAAAATAGTGCACAAAGACGGTGGGAGCTGCATAGACTGAACACAGAAGTGTACGGTAACTGGTCACTGATTACCCAATCATTATCTAAGCACAAAA